>NW_021319627.1:609885-646360 GCF_001605985.2 Dendrobium catenatum
AGTAGTGCTTGGGCGACCCCTGAATTTGTAAAAATGAGAGAGCAGAATAAACAGAACAGAGCCTCTGACTGTGGAGGTTTAGGAAGCTCTCTTCATACTGGTGGATCAGTACCTCATACAGAACATAGGCGGCGACTGGTAAGAGTTTTAAATTATTTTATTAAATATATTTATGTTATTATAACTATTTCTTAAATTTTCAGAAAGAGCACCTTGGTTGAGAGCCAACACCACTGGAGTTGCATACAAGAACTCATCAACACCAAGCTGATCAGAAGTGGGTTGATGAAAAGGCTAAGAAGGCTCATGTGAGTACTTTTGTTTGGAAATTTGGAATAAAAATATGATTTTATAAAACTAATTTTAATATCAATATATTTTATGGAGTGCAGGATGATTTTATACGAGCTCGAGACAGTCGGCAATCCACTGGCGAGGGATCATCTTCAGGTTCGGCCCATATTTCCGAGTATCATACCTGGTCAGAGGTTGTAGGTGGAAGACAAAAGGGGAGGGTATATGGCTTGGGCGCACAGGGCTATGCTATAGAGGGCAGTTTATCTACCTCTACATTTCATGATCTAAGTGGAGCTGAAAAATCTGTAAGCGAGAGGGTTGCAGTGCTGACTAGAGAGATTGAAGAAATGAGAAAAGTGCAAAATGAAATGCAAGCAGAGCTGCAATCCTACAGAGTTCAAAGGAGGTAAGAGACAGAGCAGCGACGAACATCTCAAGACAGCGAGGATACACCTGAGGACTAGAACTTTTTTATATTTATTGTGAAATTATGAATTTGAGAACTTATGTTTTATGGTTGAACAATCAGTGAATTTGTGAACTTATGTTTTATGGTTGAACAATTTGGCTTTGTTTACATTAATATTATGTTTGGTTGTGCTAGTTATGATTGTTGATTGAATATAATGGCGTGTTGCCCAAAACTTGTTATATATTGTTTTATGTGCAGGTTTAGAATTTAGGGTGAACCTCTCTCAAATAGAGGGGAGGCTGTCATTTTTTTTAAAGGTGTTATAGGTTTCCGGCGGCTTGCCGGCGGTCTGGCCGCCGGAAACGACGACACCGGACGGCTTATCCACAACCGCCGGTACATAACTGGTGGTCATCCGACGGTACCCGGCGGTTAGGCATCGGAATACCGGCGGTCATGAGTGTCATCATTAGCGACGGTCATGACCGCCGGTCATCGCCAATAACGTGCCGACGGCTTACCGACGAATTACGGCGGTTTCACAACAACTGCCGACCCCATGATACCGTCGGTCAACCGTCGGTATCGTGGCCGTCGGTAAGCCGCCGGTATTTTGACCGGCGGTTAATCGGCCGGTACACCGCCGATATATTGTTGTGGAATTGCCGGCGGCATTAACCGTCGGCAAACCGTCGCCGTCTTAGACCGCCGGTACAGAATTTCCTACGCCTAATTTTCCGGCGGTCACATACCCGCCGGACAACTGCCGGTAAATTATACAACCTCCGGTAAATTATACAACCGCCGGTAAATATGCGTAAACCGCCGGTAAAAACTGCCGATTTTGGGTGATTTTCCTGTAGTGTTATAGATGCAAATCATATTTGTTGGGGGGAATTTGTTGACCCATATACCTCAAACTATGCGAGAAAGGACCCAAACAGGTGAATAAAGCAATGCGTGCCTTGGTGCCACACATCATTTGAAGGGTCAAACAACCTCTGAATGTCAAAAGGATAGCATCATTATAGTCAGGACATCGAATTCTATTAGGTCGAGGTCCCTCGTAGTTGAATCGGATGAGATCAGTCAAAAGGGAAGACCGTCACCCAAAATTAGCATGACACTGATCAAACAATGTCGGATCGATGAACGGACAACACCATTATGTCCGAAACATCTCCAACATCCAGAATATATATTTTATTTAATCAATTATTGGGATCATATGAGGTGGTGGCATAAATCTCGAGGCAACTTAGATATGATGCGAATGCGTGGCATTGATATTATGAGAAAAATTAGCCTCGATGGTGGCAAAATGATGTCATATCGCAAAACAAATAGCATCATTGCATCCGGAACATCATTGACATTCAAAATATACATCTTTTGTGATTAATTGGGATCAATCGTAATGGTGGCACATATCCAAGGTAGTAGCAAACATATCAAGGAATTTGGCACTCGGCATCACCCGAATTATGTCGGATCAACAAACGAACTGTGTCATTGCAACTAGAACATCATTAATACCTTAAATGCACTACTAATTTATCTAATTTTGACTATTCGACAAATTCAACACATTAAACAAGACAAAATGCATGTGAATCGAGAAAACATGCAAATTGAGATGCTTTCAGATTGATTAGAACATTGCTGTTAACCTAATTAATGTTATTAATAATTATGCTAGGGCATCATTAACATTGCCAATTGATCTTACCCAAAATCAGCAAGTCTAAAGAAATGTCAAAATCTCATTAATCTTACCTTGTATCTCTTCAAATGTCTTGCTCTAAATCTCGAAAATCCTGTGACTCTTGTTTCAATGGACGTCTTGCTTCTTCATTAAAATAGAAGAGAATGAAATGCCAAGCTTTTTTTATCTACACAGAACAATCCTTCTCCCAGGAAAAATCACATAAGCCCTCACCTAACATCAACTCAAACCTCAACTCTTCTCATATTCATACAGCCGAGAGTTCCCTTGCTCCTAGTCTTGATCACCTTCCGATCTCCACAACTCAACAACACTTAGCCTCATTACTTCCCTTCCACCCAATCTCTTCCTTTCAAGTCATTCATCTGCTTTGATTTTTAAGCTGAAGTCCTCTTCTCTGCTTTAGGCAAAGAGGCTTAGATGCAGCTGTCTCTATCCTCCTCTTTATGAGCTCTGATAACGAACCCCATTGTTAATTTGAGCTCCAACAACATATCATCTAGAAGTATCCCTAATCTTCTCCACTACAACCTCAAATGAAGATTATGATTTGAAAGATCCTGCAACCATTAGAGCAGCTTTATTGAATCTTCCCTACACCTCATGATTTACACACCTTCTTCTCCATTACAAGGAAGAAGCTGAGGCTCACCATGGAGCAATCTGCCTTATTGGAGGACAAGTTCAAGGAGCATAGCACTCTTAATCCTAAACAGAAGCAAATGATGGCCAAGCAATTGAATCTTAAAGATAGTCAGATTGAAGTTTGGTTTCAGAACGAAAGAGCAAGTTCTGGAACATTCATTAAAGACGTTGGACTGGTGATATTGCATGGGCCATGGACATTCTTGGGATTTAAAAATGATTCCATCAACTGGTGTGGATGCAAAGTGTGATCACCTTTACGAGCTTTGGAGAACACACGTGGAATGATCGTTGGTTTTAGTAGGTACAAGTCTTGGAGCTTCTGTTGCCATCGACTTCGCAGTGAATCATCCTGAAGCAATGACAAGGTTAGTCTTAATAAAATCTGAGCCTGAATGTTTTCCAGCATTATGAATGGTCAAATGGATGCAAGTTGTGTTCATTACATTAAGCAGGCCGAATCATGAATATAGAAAGTTATTTGAGGGGAGGCACTATTATAAAATAAGTATTATTATTATAAACTCCAGTCAAGATTGTACTAGTTGCAAGTCAAAGAGATATTAATAATGAGACTACAATGCCTACTAGGAGTGGAAATTACTATGACTTCATGAAGAGTGGCCTGCCCCATCAATTGTTATTTTACATGATGATGAATGGAAGGATGTCATTGCTAAGACCACTCACCTGATGCATAAAGCTTTCCAATAAAAGAATGCTATAATTGAGATTACACATATAAACCAATCGATTTTATTCAATTTTTTCCATGTGCTTCATATAGATACAAAAACAGTTCTTAGAAAGCCCATTGCTTAGATTGATGAGCATGACAAAAGCTTCTTCTAGAAATTTATCAGGAATCTTCTATTGCACGTGTATTAAAAAAAAAGATAAAAAAGGGAAAGAAAAAAAAAGTTGTTTGTGTGCACTCATTTCATCCCCGTTGTCCACATGCAAAGGTATAATCTCTAAACTTAGATTTCCACTCTCTTCATTGGCGGTGAACTAGCAAACTCCCTACGCTCTCACGTAGCGTTATGGGGAGGGAAGCTAGTGCGACGCCTACGACAAGGTGAAAAATCGCCTAAAATCCTCCTGGCGTTTAGGGTACCAGAATTTGGACAGAATTTGGACAAATTGAAATTGGCCTCGAACTTATGAACTTTAGAACAAAATTGAATCATATGCAAGGGAGATCATGTTCAACTGAACTAAATGCAAGATAACTCAAACTTAAATAAACTATAAAGAAACTACACTTAACTTTGAACTCAAGTTGGACTTGATTTGCATATTAAGCATGAATTGAACATTTGAACTTGAACAAAGATTTGAATTGGATTGCGGAAGACTTGTACTTGAACATGAGCTAGGACTCAAGTTGAACTGAACTCGAACTGAAGTGAACTTGAATGTGGACCGAAGCTGACAAAAACAAGGGATGAACTTGAACTCAACTTGAACTCATATTGGACCTAATCGAACTACAAGATAAAAACATGAAAATGAGAATTAAATGAAATTGCAATCAAATTACAAATTGCTTTAAAAAATAGAGAACTTGTAAATATCGTCTGTTTGCAAGTGACAAGAAGAGTTTGAAGGACATGGTTCGACTTCAAAGCCATGATATAAAGACATGAGGAATGTGATGATTTGCTCACCATCATACGCAACATAGTAGGTCTATAAACAAAGAAAGAGGAATGTTAAGGATATAACTTCCTTTCAACCCATGATGGCCATTTTATAAATAAATATATAACATTCTATCTACAGGCAATCATGCTTGATGTAGTCCATTGGGAAGATAACAACTACTGAAATGCTATGGATTCAAAAAGGAGCATAAGTAAAACACATAAGAAATGGTGATAAATAAAAGCACCTATAAGCTATATAGCAAGAGCCGATGAATGTTGTAATGCTCATGTAGCTAACCATCATTCAACATCAAGCAAATATATTAGACCTCTACAAGCAAGGATAAAATATCTGCAATACATACGGGTTCTTATAAATACATATGTATGCACCACATTTCACTTGTGGATAGATGCAGAAAGACTTCTGTAAATGCAGTATCTTGTAGTCAATTTCAATCTGTGAATGAATACATCCACCTACAACAGTAACAGATGTATTGTAGGGACTAAAGACCACAACAAAATGCATTAAGAATGTGGCAAATTCAAGTTCATACAAGCTTCTTTAAGAGACATGCTATAAACATTAAGTGACATCTACGAGCAAATACATAAGGCTTTTATCAAATACGAGCTCCTATAATCTCGTAGAGTTGAGAAGGTTCAAAACATAAATATTTTCAAATGTCCTCAAACACCCCGATGATGACCGTGTTTAATACAAATCTCAACCAGAGGGGTTAATTCCAAGTATTCAAATTCTTTCTAAATGCCACCTAAATACTACAATATCAAAAATTCCAAAATCCTAAAAATATTTAAAATTGAAATCTAATCATAAACCACTTAAAGCAAAATTCATCCATCCTCCGTAATAGTTTATCGATGTGGATAAATTAAAATTTATTTTAGCTCACATAGAACTAAATGCCTAGTCGAAAATATCACTAGGATTTATTCTCAAATAATCTCCTGCCATTAAGGACGTGGTACGTGTCCTCTAACCAACAGTTTTGCCACTAAATGGCACAGTAAGATAAACGGTTATGACCTGAGGCCCTCTGAACTGAGTGGTTTTGCCGCCAAATGGCATCATAAAATATCAGTTATGGCTAGAGCCAATACGTTCCTTATTGTTATCAAAACATTAAGATATGAATCAATAGGATATGATCGATAGGGCACAAAGCCCTCTCTTAGCTAAGGTGGATTCAAATTTATCCTCTTAGACAAACATTCAATCCAGGTCTATAAGGTACCCTTGGACGAAGCAACCCATGGCTGCTGATAAGGATCCTTCGATCAGGTTGGGTTGACAACCTCCTCTGACTAAGTAGATCAAGGACCACGATGACCCGGGACGAAGAAACCATGGGATCTTGATCGGGACCATCATCTATTCCCCCGCCATCCGCTTTAAGTGCAAGGTGGTGAAAATTTTTATTTTAAATATCAAACCTATAAACTCTTCATTTCCCAACCATTTTGAAACTTTTTAAATACCTATGCCCATCCTCTTATTATATGCCAGATAACACGTATCTCTATGTATCTGATTGACGACTAGTCTTAATCGAAAGTTCACTCTCGTGATCGGGAGGGGTAATTAACTATAGAGGCTTGTGCCTATAGGAAACCAGAACACAGTTCATAAAGTCCTCACAAAATGAGGGCAAAATCTCTGGGTAGTGTCTTATCTACAAACCCATCTGCCTTCCAAAATTTACCCCGAAACTTATTTCATTAAAACTCCCTCGCCGAAGAAAAGCAACATAGCAAAAGTGTGGGTGGAGGTTGGGGCCGAATTTTTGGAGCCCACACCGGTGAATGTGGTCTGGTAAAGCTTCGGCGGTGGTCTGGCAAAACTCCGGCGGTGGTCAAGGAGAGCTTCTTCCTTCTCTTCTTTCTCTTCTTCCTTCTCTTCTCTTCCTCTCTTCTTGCTTGGGATCCCTTTTAAGAGAAATGAGAGGTCTATTTATATATTTTTGGAGTGGCATGGCTTATAAATAGTTGATAGATCAAGGGTAAATGGGGAGTGGTTGGATGGACATTTGATTGTCTTAGTGAAGCCAAAATTTAGTGATCTTAGGCTCGTTAGATTCGTCTCATCGAGCCACTCGATTTGATTATAAGCTTATTATGTTTGAAAATCATTTGGTAATCCAAATTGTGGTTTGAACTTTCCAACAATGCTTCGGGTCCTTGATTTGGCCTCATGTGTGCTCAGATTGGGTCGAATTTGGTGTCGTTAGGTTCGCATTTCTGATACACTTGGTTTGACTGTAAGTTTGCCAAAATTTGAGTTTAGATGCTCCTAATTTTAATTTCATAAGTTTCCAACTTGATTTTGCCTTGAGATTCGTGCCCGATCAAGAAAAATTTTTGACGATGTATTAGCTGCCCCCTATTTTAGGACTTCGAAGCTCCAAGAGTCCGAAAATATGCATTGTAGCATATGGAAAAATTTTTAGGTGATTTTAAATTCGAATATAGTCTGATCGTGGGCATAAAGGTCCTGAATCTCTTTAAAAGTGTCAAAATTAAGTCTGAAATGTGAAAAAATGGTTATGGGGACCCCAAAATTATCTTAATTGACATTTTCAGGCCCAAAATTGGGCCCGAAAATGGGTTGGGGCGGACTAACTGTCGGCAGGGATCCTTATCAGCAGCCATGGGTTGCTTCGTCCAAGGGTACCTTATAGACCTGGATTGAATGTTTGTCTAAAAGGATAAATTTGAATCCACCTTCCTCTCCTCTTGCTCCCTTCTTTCACTAGAGGCATTCCCCTGGCCCTGTATGGGTGGCATCCCTCTTCGAGGCCCAGGGCCCCTCTTTGCAAGAAGGAGTCTCCTCCATTTCTCCCTTCGGTGCTCTTACTATACATGAGGCTCTCCCATAACCTTGGATAATTGCCATCCATTGTCCAACTGTAGGGCCCCTCCCTATATAGGAGTAATGTTGGACGACCATCATCCTTCGAGAGATCCCGCAGTAAGGGGAAATCCTACTGTCTTTCCTGATAGTGGGCAGAGGCCTAACAAAGGAGCGAGGGAAGATGATTCGACATCCACCATCACGAGCGATTCTTTGATTGTTCTCTATAAGAAGTTTCATTTCCTGAATGACGTGGTGATGGTGGTTTCTAAGAAGTCTTATCGGGTTGACATTCCTCTTCCCTAGTACCTGAACATTTGTGAGACTAATTTGGGAGGAGGGTTGTGCTTTCTATCTCCTACTGAGCTTATCGAGATTTCAGTACAGTGTGGGATGACTCTATCCCAATTTTTGTACAAAGCCATGTTAGTGATGATAGGGCTGATTGCATTCTTTAAGGATTGAGGAGCCATTCTGACCCCTAAGTGCCTTTACTGGATGGGCCGATTTAGTAGTGATGCACAGGGGCGTGTTATGTTCAGAACCAAATGGTTGGACATGCATACCCGGGATCCTACAAAAAGTTAGGCCAGTGCATTTGTCTTTATGAATAATTATTTGGGCCTAATAGAAAAGTGGGGAAAGATGAGGGATCTTCCTGCCCCTCTACATGTTGGAGAAGAAGATATAATGAGGATCCTCAAGGTCCTTGACATCGAGCATCTTCTATGCGAGGTTCACTATTTGAATAAATACATAGAAGAAGAGTTCCTATTCAGGGTCGGGCTGTCAGTTCATGCTGGGAGGTCTGATGTAATGATGTTGAAACCAACTTTGAAGGTTCCCGAACTTCCTGCCACAGCTTCAAAGGTGGCTCCTAAAAGATAGGTGAGGGGTGAAGACCCCTACGCTTCATTGAAGAAGAAAAAGTTGGAGGGGTTGCGACAAGCAAGGTTCTAGCTATTTCTTCCCCAGCCAAGATTTGTATTCCTGAGGATGTTTTAAACCATCAGTGCATTGAATGTTGCAAAGTTGATGACTTGGTATGTAGCATTTTCCTGATACTTCTTCTCTCCTTTTCTTCTTGGAGACTTATAATGTATTTTTCTTCCTTATCTCAGTTGTCATGACATATGGAGCTTAAGGTTGAGCTTATTGAGGCTTTGAATGATTAGAATAATGAATTTGTGATGGTTAAATACCTTCAAGGGGAGTTTAAGCGGAAGTATGATCAGAAGGCTAAAGAGGTGAATGTGTTGGATGAGGAATTATTCGAGTGCATGTCTGAGCTGGCAAATATGATGTACTCGATTTCTCTTCAAAATCATCAGATAGATTGGCTTCATATCGACCTAGTGGAAGCATAATTGACGATCACCCAGCTTTTGAAGGATCAAAAAGCCTTTACAGAGAAGATAGCGATGCTTGAAGCTAAGAATAAGAGGTCCCAGGCTCTTATTACTGAGAAAGAGGCTGCTTTGACCAGCCTTGAATCTTCGAGAGTTATCGAAGATTTCAAGAAGTTTATAGCCTTCAAGAACATCATCCAGGATCATATTTAGGAGGCCCGTGTTCATATTTATGAAGTAGAGGTGAAGGCTTTATAGTAGCAATGCATTGATGAGATTCATCAAGGGCTTCTTGAAAGGAGTTCATCTAGTACAGCGAAAGACCGAAGTTAAGGTTGAGGGGATAACACCCAGCCAGGCCTCAGATGACTTTCCCATAGGTTCTAATGGCGATGAGATAGAGAGCGAGTTGCGGAAGGCCTTTGCCTTGGAGGTTGATGATGAGATTGCAGAGATAGAGTATATCTTTACTAGTTGTACTACTTTATCTTTCTTAGTACTTTTTTATTTGTATCAGATGTTTGTATTCATATACGATGTCTTCTTTGATTTTGTAGTGGATTGTTGATGCATTTATTAGTGAAAAATGTTTCAGTGTTTTCATTTCAGCTCAAGTGAATTTTATTTATGCTTGTTTAAGGTACTCGACCTGTCTGAGGCTTTTAGTAAATGCATTCCAACTTGTGTGAACGAGGTTAAGAGATGTATGACCTATTCGATGTTATATGTCAGAGCATCGCCTGATGACACTAACCTATGTGGAAGAGGTCGAGAGAATCCACCAAGGATGTTCGACCTATCTAAGGTTATTTATCATAGTTTTCTCGTTGACGTTAACCCGTGTGGAAGAGGTCGAGAGAATCCAATAAGGATGTATGACCTATCTGAGGTTATATTTCAGAGAATTACTCGATGACACTAACCTGTGTGGAAGAGATCGAGAGAATCCACCAAGGATGTGTGACCTATCTGAGGTTGTGTGTTAGAGCGTTGCTCAATTATACTAACATATAATAAAGAGGTCGAGAGAATCCACGAAGGATGTGTGACCTATCAGAGATTATTTTCCAGAGTTTTTTTTATAGAGTTTACCTGTGTGGAAGTGGTTGAGAGAAACCACCAAGAACTGATCATCTAGTGATTGAGATGAAATAAAGATTGCGTATTTCTAAAATCAAAGATTTGAAGATTTGAGCCAGTGTATGTGAAATTGCAATTTTGCTTGAAGAAGAAGATAATATAAATGAACATGTGAATAATGTTTTAGTATATTAAACAACATCACACTTCCCTGATATAACTCAGGGATATAAGAGCTACAAACGTTATTGATAACATAAGAGATAAACGATAATCAACATCAAAGACATACAACACTAAAAAACAAATAATACTTCTATCTTCTACTGATAGTATTTGCGTAGATTATCTATATTCCAGGTCCGAGGAAGCATCTCTCCCTTCACATTCTTCAATTTGAAAGTCCTAGGCTTCACCATAGATGCTACTAAGTATGGACCCTCCTAGAGGGGGGAGAGTTTATTGTATTGAGGTCCTTTTCTTGCTACCTCGATGCTATGCAGAATTAGCTCTCTAATCAATATATGCCATGGTTTCATTCTTCAATTGAGGTGACGGGCAACTCTCTGGTGATATGTAGCAACCTTGAGCATCGTCTCGTCTCTTTCTTTTGGAAGGAGATCTAGGCTATATCTAAGTTTTTCTTCGTTGCCGTTGAAG
The DNA here is from genome assembly GCF_001605985.2 of Dendrobium catenatum. Taxonomy (NCBI): domain Eukaryota; kingdom Viridiplantae; phylum Streptophyta; class Magnoliopsida; order Asparagales; family Orchidaceae; genus Dendrobium; species Dendrobium catenatum. Next base: position 620,582 of record NW_021319627.1, read on the forward strand.
TCAAAAGTTTGAACTTTATGACTTGGGACTCCAATGTCAACAAGAATAATAGCTTCTGTGCCAAAGAAAAGATTGTATGGGGTTTCTCCTGTTGGAGTTCTTATCGTGGTATGATAGGCCCAAAGGACATTTAGGAGCTCGTCAGCCCATTTCCACCCCAACCTTCTCCAGCCATGTCTTCAATCCTTTCAAAATAATCCGATTAGTGAACTCCATTTGTCCATTAGTCTGAGGATGGGCTATAGCCATGTGTACTAGCTAAATGTGGAGATCTTTGCAAAATATGATAAAGACCCTTTCAGGGAACTGCGTTCCATTATCGATGATAACTTTTGCGGGAATGCCAAAATGATATATTATGTTCTTCTATAGGAATTGTTTAGTATTTGCTTTGATGATTTTTGCCAGAGGTTCTGCTTCTACCCATTTTGTGAAATAGTCTACAGCCAAGATGATGAACTTACTTTGACCCGTGGCTATAGGAAAGGGTCTTATTATGTCAATCCCCCATTGGGCGAAAGGCTAGGGACTCGTATTTCGCTGCGTTGTTCGTTGCAGAGAACTTGAATGGGAGTCCGTATTTAAGAGTAACTTATTATGGAGAGATTAATAGAATTTCTGCTCTGGCTCCAGAACCTCCAGAGGCTCCATCAACATATAACGTCCAGCACGGGGGATTGGGAGAAGCACTCAGTTGATCGTCAGATATCGAGATGGTGCATTCAACCACAAAATCTGTAAGTGCTTGAGATTTGATATCAGGTCTAGGCAGGTAGTGAATTTCATTTTCTCTTAATTCTATAGATCACTTGATGAGTCTACCATAGGCTTCTTGCTTTTATAGGATATTTCTTAACGACAAGTTTGTGTAGACGCTGATTGTATCTGCTTGAAAATAAGGGCGTAGCTTTATGGCGGAGTACACTAACGCCAAAGTGGTATTATCTACTGAGGGATAACATCCTTCCATTTCAAATAACATCTTACTAACATAATATATAGGATATTGTATAGCATTCTCCTCTTGGACCAAGAATTAACTAAATGCCCTGGTGGAAAAAAAGTTCAAATATAATCTTTCTCCTTGAACTAGTTTTGAGAGTAGCGGAGGTGAGGCTAAATAGGTTTGAAGCTACTTTAAGGCCTCCTAGCATTCATTAGTCCATTGAATTCCTGACCTATGAACACCCATAAGGATTTTGAAGAATGGTAGATATCTATCTCTTGAGCGAGCTATGAAGTGAGAGAGTGCTGCAATTTTTTCATTTAATCTCTAGACTTTTTTGGTGTTTTTTAGAGGCAGCATGTCCCTTAGAGCCTTGATCTTCTCAGGATTGGCCTCAATCCCTCGGTGGGTAACTATGAAACCGAAAAATTTTCTTGAGGCCACTCCAAATATACATTTGCAGGGGTTGAGGCACATGTTGTAAGATCGAAGGAGACAAAAATACTGTTCCAAATTAGAAATATGCTGAGAATTTTTAAGTCTTTTTACTAGCATATCGTCTATATAAACCTCCATTATATGCCCTATAAGGACCTTAAACATCTTATTCATGAGGCACTAATATGTGGCTCCTATATTCTTCAGTCTAAAGAGCATAACCTAGTAGCAGTACAATCCTCTTTATGTTTAAAAAGTTGTTGCCTCCACGTATGCGGGATTCATTCTTATTTAATTGTAGCTTAAGTAGGTATCCATGAAACTCAACATTTGATGTCCATATGTGGCACCAACAAGTTGGTCCATATGAGGGAGAGAAAAGTTATCTTTTGGACAAGCTTTATTGAGGTCTATGTAATTTACACACATCTTCCAAGCTCCATTAGTCTTCTTGACCATAATCACATTCGCCAGCCAGGTGGGATAGTGCGCTTCTCGTACTTTATTGAGGTCTATATAATTTACACACATCTTCCAAGCTCCATTAGTCTTCTTGACTATAATCACTTTCGCCAGCCAGGTGGGATAGTGCGCTTCTCATATGAATCCAGCCTCTAGGAGGTTATCAACTTCTTTTTCGATTACTTGCTGGCATTTTGGTGCAAAACTTTGCTTCTTCTGAATAACCAGCTTTCACATTGGGTTTACTTTAAGGGAGTGTGATTACTTCAGGGTTGATTCCAAGCATGTCTGCTGGGCTCCAAGCAAAGACTTCTTGATTTCTTCATAGAAACTCTACATACTTTATCTTTTCTTCCTCTAAGAGTAACGATCCGATCTGTAATGTCCTTGAAGAATGTTCATCGGATAGGGAGATACAAGCAAGATCCTCAATGGGGGAGGCCTTCTAATGAATGTCCTCGTTTTACATATCAAAGTTTTTGATACGCAAGGTAATTGATGGGTGTGGTTGAGCCTATCAAAGATAGCAGGATTGTGCTTCTTGTTGATCTCCTTGTACTATACTAATCCCTGATGGGGTGAGAAATTTCATTTTGAAATGTGGGATCGAGGCAATGATCCTGAAGATTAACTATAATGGCCTTCCAAAGATAGCATTGTATGTTGACTCTGACTTCACGATAATAAACTGGATGGAGTGTGTGGCCTAACGGGGGAATTCTCCCAGCACAATGGGAAGGCTTATCATACCTTCCACTGGTATAGGTCGATTGTCAAATCTATATAGCATACTTGCAACGGGTTGGAGCTTCTCTCGAGCAAGGCCCATGCTGAGAAAAGTGGAGTAGAATAAGACATCTACGGAGCTCCCATTATCAATCAAGATCTTTTTGACTTTATAGTACGGGTCGCCAATCCCTGCACTTATTACAATTGGATTTTGATGATGGGTCTTTATTCCCTCTAAGTCAAGATCATCGAAGGCAATGGAGTGATCAACACGAGACTTCTTTGGCGTTGGATTTTTACTGGTAGATATCAGGACTTGACTTGGCATTATAGAACCCCTGGTAATAGTTCAAATTTCACCAACTATTTGTCCATTGTTTGATGACTGCCTTTATTATTGGTTCTGCCCCCAACCGGACCACCCTCATCTCGAGCTGGTGGATTCTGGATGAATTATCAGGGATTTCTTTATTATATTAGTCTCTCAATTTCTTCTTTGAGCTTTCAGTATGCTTCAGTAGTGTGCCCACGACTATGATGGAAGTGACAATATTGCTCCTGATTTTCAATATTAGGATTCAAAGGGTGTGGCCACTTCACGCTTTTCTGGTCTTGGATGGCCATCAATACATTTATTCGGGATACATTAAGTGGCGTGTACTCCTTTTCTTGGTGAGGCTCTCGTCGTGGCTATGAGGGCCGAGGTGAAAGATTGTAGTTACCTTGCTTCCTTCGCTGCGAGGATGGACTCTCTATTCCTGGTATATTTTTATGCTTCCCAGTTGTTTACTCAAATTTCTTCCTATAAGCATTAATGGCTTCATCGGCAGAGATTTAGGCCTCAACATGATGGATCAAATATGTATATGAATGGACCGTATCTTGCATGAGTTCTAAGTAGAAGGGGCCAGGACGAAGCCCTTCGATGAATCCACCTATTAGTAACTCGGAATCTACCCTTGGAATTTGCAGTGTCTTAGTAGACAATCTTTGAAAATATTCATTGAGGGACTCATTTTCATTCTGGTGAATTCCTAAGAGGTGGGAAGAGTCTCTAACCATCCTCCGATTGTCAACAAATTGTTTGACAAATATTTTGGCTAATTTGACAAACTTTGGAATGGATATGACAGGGAGGGAATAGAACCATGTTCGAGCTTGCCTTTTAAGGATAGCTGGGAAGACTTGACATAGGAGCACGTTAGAAGCTCGATGAATGTGCATTATGGCCCTATAGTGATCGATATGTTCATATGGGTCAGATGTACCATCATATGAGTCGATGCTCAGTAGTTTGAATATTGTCGGAATGGGATGTTGAAGGATGACTTCAGTTAAAGGTGATGACTTATAGAAATTCAATTATCAAAGAGACTATCTTATATCTCATGTGGGGAACTCCTCTTTGACTATTCTTTGTAATTCATACCGAAGGGCATTACAAGGGAGTTCAATGACGTGCTGTTAGGCTGTCCTCGGGGACGTCTGAAGGAATGTGATGCTGGCGGCTTACGCACGAAGAATGGATAGAGCTTGTCGTGTCAGCAAGCTCTTTCTTTGGATGTGTTGGAGAGCGCATTCTTGGAGATGGAAGGGTAACGTTGACATGAAGAACATCTTCGAATCCTGATGAATCTCGAGGGAGAAGAATATCTTCTTGGGTTGCAAGTGCCGGCCCTCGAGTCTCTTATAATAGTTGAAGGATCTCGTTCTGAGATCCTCTATCTTTTTGATATGATCTTCACGAGATGGTCCTGAAGTCCCTTCTTTGATAGAGTTTTGACCACCGAGGTAAAAAGCGATAGATGTCTGGTGTCCTTGATTCAGGGACTGATTTCAGGATTGATGTGAATTAGAGCGTGCGGCTCCCAAGATATGATCAATGCATCTGTTGGCCATTATAGTAGTGCTTAAAATATTGGGCTTGATGTTTTCCACAGATGGCGTCAAACTGTTGCGGGCAAGAATATACGCGGCGATAGAGTTATAATTTTACATCTTAGCATTACACAGATATCCAACTCACACACATAGAACACAAGATTTTTTATGTGGAAAACCCTTGAAAGGGGAAAATCCATGGGGCCTAGCCCTGTTGAAAAGATTTCACTAGAACTTGAGTTGGTTATAATGGGCTGACTCGCCACCGAGGGCGATCATATTAAAAATAATAATTATACGATACAAGTCCGGGTTTCAGGTGATGGTCCGATAGAACTTCGAGCTTCAGGTGGTGGTCTGGCAGAACTCTGAGCCTTAGGTGATGATCCGGTGAAGGTGAGGGCCTCTGGTAGAGGTCCGATAAATATGAGGGCCTCTGGCGGTGGTTCGACGAAGGTGTGGGCCTTTGGTGATGGTCCAGTGAAGGTGAGGGCCTCTAGAGGTGGTCCGGCAAAGGTGAGGGCCTCAGACGGTGGTATGGCGAAGGTGAGGGCCTCCAGTGGTGGTCCGGCGAAGGTGAGGGCCTCAGGTGGTGGTCCAACGAAGCTCCGACGGTGGTCAAACAAAATGTTGGCGGTGGTCGAGGAGGAGCTTCTTCCTTCTCTTCTCTTCTTCTCTTCTTGCTTGTGATCCTCTTTTAAGAGAAATGAGATGTATATTTATAGATTTCTAGAGTGGCATGACTCGTAAATAGGTGAGAGATCAAGGGTAAATGGGGAGTGGTTGGATGGATGGTCGATGTTGAATCCCTTGATCATGAATCGTTTGATGGACATTTGAATGACTTAGCGATGTTAGAATTCAGTGATCTTGGGCTCGTTAATTCATATCGTTGAGCCACAATTTGATTATAAACCTGTTATGTTTGGAAACCATTTGGTAATCCAAATTGTGGTTCTAACCTTCCAACAACGCTTCGGGTCCTTGATTTAGGCCCATTGGGGCTGGATTGGATCGAATTTGGTGTCTTTAGGTTCGTATTTCTGATACATTCAGTTCATTTTTAAGTTTGCTGAAATCGAAGTTTAGATGCTCCTAATTTAATTTTGGAAGTTTCCAACTTGATTTTTCCTTGAGATTCGTGCCCAATTAATATAATATTTTGATGATGTATCAATTGTTAAAATTAAATCAATATAATAAAATCAAATAGAGATATACACTTGCTATCCATATATGTTATATCAGCATTAAATCAATATCTCAATCACATGCTCAATAAATCTTGTATATCACATGCTCAGTATATCACATGTTTACTATCAATACAGTAAAATAATAGTATCAATTAGTATAAGTATTTATATCAGTAATAATTTAGTGGCAGGAGTAATAAAATAATGCGAGAACAATGAATTTGTGCAGTAATAATAATTCTATACAATAATAAAAATAATATCTCATGAACATGCATTTTAGTGGTCACACTAAACAAGAAGAAAACCTGACTATCACGATGTTTTTAGTGTTAGTATCAATATTAATAAACCGTTGGCTCAATAAATAGAGTCGTCACAATAATAATCTTGTTATAACTCTCAATCAATGTATCATGTGAATTAGAAGAGAATAACACTAAACCACTGTATTTAAAGGAAAGCTCGTCGGCCCACCATACTGTACATGTCAATAGTCTCCAACCAATGGGTCAACTAGTCTTTACTTATTTATTTCACACATGCATATTATTATCATAATACTATAACAGCAATAACAACCAACTATTACTCAAGTACGTATCTACATCCATTTTCAATGTATCGCAACAAATAATGCATAATTGAGCTTAATTAAGAAGATGCCAAAATGTTATAATGGTAGACAATAAATCATCCTATTAGGCAAAAATGCATATTTTCATAAAATTATCAAAATACCATGAATTATATAAAATAATATTTTTAGACTTTTATTATACTACACTATTAAGTTTTGCTAATACAATGTTATTCACATTTTTTTATAACGAGAAAAAAAAATTTGAGCTGAAAAATTTCAAAAACATAAAATATTTAAAATCTGAAATAGGGTAAAGGTTCCTTACGGTGAGACGAGCAATTTTCACGATAGGCTAGACAGACAAAAATCACGTCACGGCCTCCAAATCTAAGTTCCTTTTTTCTCTCTTACATTTTTCTCTAATATCCCTCTCAGACGTCTCTGTTGCCAAATTCTATCGAGGAAAAAGGATTTAAAAGCTTTTTTTTATTAGTAACATTAGATATTTTAGAATATAATAATATATAATTAATTTAATCAATTTATTTTAATAAAAAAATTAAATAAGTCATTTTAGAACTCAAATAACTATAAAAAATATCCATAAGATAAATCATAATATTAAAAAAATATTAGTAAAATTGATTTGCAAAATGGACACATGACGGTCTCGAAATCCTTACTTATACCGATAAGTACAAAATCCTTAAAAAATTTCATCGGTGTTTAAAATTATGAAAAAATTCATTTAAGTAAAGTACTACAATCAAAACACTATGACGAATACATGTTGTAATTTGGAGTTATAATGACTACAAAAAAATTAGTAAAGTCAAAATATGGATTATTATAATAAGGCCGCAAGAAAAGGAAAAAATAATTTCAAAATTAGATATCGGCCATAATAACATCTACTTGCTGTAAATGAGCAGCAAAAGCAGCCAAGATATCCCCAAAAGAGGCACGGATAATACCTCTCGCACCAGCCCTCAACAGGCCAACAGAACCATTAGTATTTAATTTAACATAAGGAGGTTTGGGCTTAATCCAATAAACAAAAGAATCAACCGTATTAGTGGTAATCATATCCAGATTAATACCAAATATCACCACCATCTCTCTACACCTAGTGAAAGTCTTAGTAGAAATAACATTGTTAGTATAAAGCTGTAAAACCTATCTTTTCACATTATTAATAATAAGGACCGCATCCATGTTAATATTCTCATGTTTAGCCTCATTTCTTGCTTTCCAAATATACTATAAAATAAGAATATGCAACAGGTTAAAAATGACCTTTAATAGAATGAAACCAACTATCTAACATCAAAATCAAGCTACTATGAATAGTCATAGAGTTCTTACCCGTAATGCTATTGAAATATAACCAAACCTTTTGAGCAACCAAACCATTAATAAAAATATGATCAATATCCTCCATATTCGATCAACATAAACACTTAGAAGCTAAAATAATACCTTTTTTTAAGCAGATTATCAACAGGTAGAAAGCCTTTAATGCATCTCCAAACAAAAGTAGAATAAGTAATAGAAAAAGTACCATGCCAAATAGCTGCAAACATAGTGGATTTATCAACATAAATACTAAAATTCTCTCAAAGATTGCGCAATTGAAATTTACCATTAGCAGAAGCAGAACATAAAATTTTATCAATGCAATTTAATTGTAAGGGAATATTCATGATAACATTTACTAAACAGTTAGGCAAGAACTCCTTCAATTTATCCAAGTTCCATCTATTATCCAAAACAAAAGAAGAAACTTTAGTAGACTTAATAGTATGTGTATTTAAGTAGGAATCAATCGAGAAATTACCCAACCAGTTATTCTGCCAAAAATAAACATCACCCTTACCCAACCCCTACTGAATAAATTTCTCAGCTTCCCATTTAATGTTTCAAAGCCTTTTCCAAGTCATAGAATCAGTATTTTTAAAGGAGCAAATAGTCGGGTGCAGATTATTACAGTATTTAACATTCATATAACGAGCCCATAAACTGTTGTTGGATCTAAAAGAAAACCACAATTTATGAAGAAAAAGCAATAGCAGTATCATTCAAGTTCTTACAGCCAAGACCCCCTTCATCTAAAACCCCACAATTTTTATGCCAAGCCGCCCAATGAATCACATTGGTATTAAATTTAGACCCCCAAAAAAATTTGTTAATCATTCTCTCAAGTCTAGTACAAATAGCAAAAGAAGGCATTAAAGTGTGGAACATATAGATAGGAATCGAATTAAGCACATACTTCACAAGAACCAAACGACCACCAAAAGAACGGAAGCTAGAAGTCCAACTAGCCAACTTTTTTTGGATAATAGTGAAAATATCTTCAAAAAGGAAATTCTTTTTTTTACTTTGTAAATCGGCCTTCCCAAATATTTTATCGGTAATTTCTTGGACTGGAAACCGCAAACCTTTTGAATAGCATGAATCCTATTCTGATTTATCGATTTACCAACAATAAAGTTGCTCTTGTCTTTGCTAAAAGCAAGCCCACTACAACCGTGAAATTTAGTAAGGAATTTCATTAAAACTTTAACATTCTTAATGACACCATTCGAAAATAAAATGAAATCATCAGCAAAACTCAGATGAGATATAGGAAAACCTCTTATAGTACAAAAATTAAGACTAATATTCTTAGCAAAAAGATCATCTAAACCTCTAGATAAATATTCCATAGCAATTATAAAAAGAGCAGGAGAAATAGTATCACCTTGACGGAGGCCTTTGGAAGAATTGAAATAACCGTGATTTCTACCATTTATAATAACTGAGAAGAAGCAATTCTCAACACTATTTTTGATCAGCAAAATGAAGTTTTGATTAAAACCAAACAAGGACAACACCTTATAAAGAAAATTCCAATCTAGATTATCATAAGCTTTAGTAATATCCAATTTAAAGATAATATTATCCCCAGTGATCTTAGTGTTAATATCATGAGTAAGTTCTTGAGCAAGTAAAACATTATCACTAATACTTCTCCCTTTAACAAAGCCAATTTGATTCAAAGAGATAATTATAGGTAAAATATTAGACAATCTATTATCAATGATTTTAGAATTCAGTTTATTAAAAAAGGTATACAGGCTAATAGGTCTAAAATTAGTACTAGCATTGGCCCCCTCTTTTTTTTTGGAATAAGAGCAATATTAGAAGAGGAGAAGAATTTAGGATAGGGGGTACCTCCAAAGAAATCTTTCACAGCATTAATAACATCCCCTTAACAATCTCCTAAGATTTTTGAAAGAACTTGGTAGTGAACCCATCCGGACCCACCGTAGCATCACCATTCATCTCCTTAAGAACATTAAGAATTTCAATCTCAATAGGTATTTGGTAAAGTATAAAATTATCATCATCATTAATAAGATTAGGAATAACTGCAGGATTAAAAATAGGAGTAATATCAGAATGACTGTTACATATTCACAAAGAAATCCACACCAGACTTACAGATTAACTCATCCGACTCAAGAAGAATGCCCTCATTGTTCACAATTTTATGAATTTTATTTTTGGTCTTGTTCTTATTAGCAATAGCATGAAAAAATTTGGTATTTCTATCTCCCTCCATAACAAATTTAGCATTGGATTTTTGCTTCCAATAGGCTTCTTCTTGAAATTGCAATTGACATAAGACATTTTTAGTAAGATTTAAATTCATAATGTTATCCTCATTCAGATTATCAAGATAAACACCCTCCAAATCAGAAACTTTAGTCTCAGCTTCAATAATATTCGAGAAAATATTTTTAAAAACATTTTTGTTCCAAAATCTCAGGCATTGTTTCAGTCTAGACAGTTTAGCCCACAGCCGCAACATACCAGTGATGTTGTTATCCGGGAAAACAGGAGCATTTCAATTAGTCTCAAGCACAGCTTTAAAGTTATCATGAAGTAACCGCATATTAAGAAATCTGAAAGCAAAGAAACCAGTCTGACTAATAACATTAATATTTAAGAAAATAGGAGCATGGTTAGAAAGAGTTCTACTTAAGTGTTCCACATTAGTAGCCGATAATTGAGCCATCCAATCATTATTAAACAGAAATCTATCCAAACGTTGCCAGAGATTAGCCCTACTCCAAGTAAAAGGACTACCAAAGAAACTAATATCATTAAGATTACAATCATTAATCATCGAATTAAAATCTTTCATAGCTCTAATGTTAGGCAGGCTACCTCCCCTTCTCTCACTAGCATTAAAAATAATGTTAAAATCACCTCCCACACACCACGGGCCATTAATATTAGCAGAAAAGTTAATAAGTTGCTCCCACAGATTGATCCTATTAATTCTAGTACAAGCAGCATAAACAAGGAAGCAAAACAATTCACATTAAAAACATTAATATGATAATGAACAACTTGATGATAGTCAACAAAAATATTTAAAGAGATATTCTTATGCCACATAATTCATATTTTGTTAGAACAATTTGCAAAATGCATAGGAAAACCCAAAAACTTAGAAGTATCAACAATTTTTTTCGAAGTAATAAGCGGTTCAATTAAAACAAGAAGTTGAATATTGTAAATCCTACAAAGATTTTTAACTCTAATTTTGGAATCCCTACCACCAATGCCCCTAACATTCCACATTAGAGCTTTGATCATTGCAATCTTCTGAAGAAGTTTGAGCTCTGGTGGATCTCGGTGTAGCAGGACACATATTCTTATTTTGTTTACCTTTTTTCTTACCACCTTTAGTAACCACACCATATCAATTTTTTGACCATTCATAATAGGAGAAGAAAAAGAAGTACCTTGTTTAGTAAGAGAAGAGGCAACTAAATTTGAAGGAGGAATAAATTCTCCTTCCTCATAAGAATCAAAAGAAGCATCAGCACCATTACCCACCATCTTACCATTATCCTGTCTAAAGATCAAAGCATTCTCAATGGCCACGGAATTAGAATTAATAGGCATATCATCTAGCATATCATCAATCAAAATAAAAAGCTTAGGATCAGTAGAAGTTTCAACATTATTATCATATAGCATAAGATCTTTTTCAGAGTTTAAAACCAAAATAGACATATCTGGGACACCCACCAAATCATGGCCATATTCCTCAACATTTTCCACATTGTCTTTACCAATTTCCACATGATCATTTTGACTAGCAGGAGGAGGTTCTACCTGAATAACATTTTCTTCCTTATTATTATCCACGATTGGCACATAGATTTTGTTATTCTCGGCAGATCCAAGCCTCCAACTAGCTTGAACCGCAGGTTTCTTTAAATTCGGGTGAAGTTTAAAACAGTCAATTTGGGCATGTTTAATAACTTTACAGTGAGTACAAAAATCTGGAACTTTCTCAAATTCAGCTTTTTACAAATAGCCATAACCTTTGGAACCAACCCAAACTTCCTTTGGATGTTTTTTTTGAAATATTCACTTCCACAAGAACTCTAGCAACAGAAGGATGGGTCTGAGAGGCAGTAGCTTGATCCGTTTGGAGCAGCCTCTCGAAATTTATTGTTTAAGGAGGAAACAAAATGTAGTTGCACAAATGATACATCCAATATTATTATGATAGATTGGAATTATCTCATATAGCAAAACGTAAGAGGTGATCTCATAGCTTTGAAGGCAATAATGAGAGATAAGGTGACGAGATAGAAAATGTAAAGTAACTTGGTCTACTTTGTTACATGAGAAATTCCACCAAACTTGACTATGAAGATTCTTTTTAGCAAACATTGGTTGCGTCACCTAAAAAAAACTTCATAGTCGTACATATGACAAGCCCAGGTTACATTGATCTATGATGGCAAAATTACATGTCTAAGTATTGCATAGGAAGTGTCCAATCATCTTATTATTTAAACATTGAATAGGAGTGTCAAAATTGGGTCTGGTCAGGTTTTAGGTCAAACCCGGAATTAACCCGACCTGACCCATCAGATTTCCAACTTACAACCCGGACTCGACCCATCGGATTTCCAAGTTAACACAACCCGACAAGAAATAGTTATGAAGCGCATGGACTGCGTAAGGCGGAGGGCAGCTGGCGAAGTCGCACACGGATGGCACGCGAATGGAACTCTTGTCAAAGACCTAAAGCTCTCGTTGAATGGCGGAAGGTGGACGCCGAGGACCTTGGAGATCTCGTTGAATGGAGGACGGTGGAATGGACACTGAAGGTGGACGGCGGAAGGCGAAGACAGCTGACGAAGCCACACGTGGACGGCGGCGGGTAGACGACGTGACGTGAGAGACGACGCGAGGGAAGACAACTAACGCGACACAAGTTCAAAAGGGTCAATTCCGATGGAAAACGACTCGACGCGATGCGACGCTATCTAACGTGAGTTCCTCCAGGCCAGAGGACTCAATGCGACGTGGGTCAGCCCGGGTCAATTCTGAGTTAGCGGGTTAATCCGGACCTAATCCATTTTTTTCAAACTAGTCAAATCATGGAACCCGAACCCAAACCATTTTCGAAATGGGTTGACTCTAACCCAAAACTTTTGGGTCGGGTTCGAGTTAGGTTTTCAGGTCGTGTCAAATATTAACACCCCTAGCATTGCACAAGTTTTTTGCTTTTAAAAAGGTTAACCAAGAGAGAGGTTATGCAATTTTGTTATCTTAATTTAAAATTAACCAATGATTAATTTTATCTCGCCTAAATATTGGGATAGAAGTTATTTGACATGCTAAGAGGCTAACGAAGATAAGTCTAAGCTAAGAATAATACAATATAAGAAACTTACGAAAAACATGCATTTTCTAAGATTATCAAAAGTAAGAAATCAATTGAAAATATTTTTAAATTACAAAACTAAGAAAGATCAGTTCATTGTGTTGAACACCAAAAAGATTACTAATATAGGCGGACCTAACATCTCGTTTAATTGTATATGGAATATCAATTATTATGAAGACTATCAAAATATCACTCTATCAGCACGCAATATCACTCTATCAGCACGCCCTTTGACACACAATAATAACATTAATTATATCACTATTTTTTTTTTTTATAATTTTTGTCTGCAGTTAAATATATCTTCAAGCGGAGAGCCAAACAGAATCACACTAGATGTCAAAGGGTTAAGTTTCATGAAGAACAATCTTCACGTGTTACAACTTTGATGCTGCTGCAAACTTTCCACATTACCTACTTTTACCCGACACCAATCCCCATTTCCCGAGTTAACCAAGCGCGATATATTGGGCTCTATTTCATTTTCTTATATATATGCGCATACATTGAAATATCTGGCTGGTTCCTTTCCCTCTCACTATCTCCATCCACCAAGGAGTGGCAGGGGCCAGGCAAAGAAGGCCCATCTCTCTCTCTCTCTCTCTCTCTCTCTCTCTCTCTCTCTCTCTCTCTCCACAAAACAAACGCATGTTCTCACAATAGAACGCTGCATTTAATGATAACATCTACATATACTACTATCTAACCCACAAAATGTTCCTAGCTGACCTAAACAAATCCAATATGTCTTCTCTTCTTCTTCTAATCCTCATCCTGTCCCTCACTACTCATGTTTGTGAAGGGCGGTACTTAAGCTTCAGCAGCATCAATGAACTCAATATACCAGCTCATCATCAAATCAAGGTAAGTTTAGCCTTCCAGTTAACTACCACATAGCTTTAGCAGCACCCCTTTTGCACCACTTTTGATGATTATTTATATTGTATGCTTCACATTTTAGGTTGTGGCCATGAAAATGAAAGACAATAAGGTTTTGGAAGCTTCGGAAATGAAGGATGATAAGGGAAAACAAGAAATGGTTTCAGGTTTAGTCTCCTCTTCTGTTAAGGCTTGTTCCCGCATTACTCACATCAAACACAAGGATCAGCATCCAGGGTTCAACGTAGATTATGTTGAACCAAAAACTCACCCTCCCTCTCATAACTGAAGCTGTTCACCTCGTCTCAAAACTCTCTCTCTCTCTCTCTCTCTCTCTCTCTCTCTCTCTCTCTCTCTCTGAAGAGTAACAGAAATTCCAGTTTTGGTACCATACGTCAATGTGAAATGTTGCAGTTTAGTTGTATTTCCTCAAAGTTTTGCAATCATGATATGGCGTTAATTACTTCTCTATAAATGAAATTATTGATAGTATTGGAATGTGCAGGAAGTACTAGTGAGACTCTCATTCCTTCATCTCATGCTGCATTACTACTAGAAGTTCAATTTAAGGTAAGCTTTGCATACCAAGCAATATACATCTTCTTCCTTCTGTTGGTCGTCCGAGTGAAGGGTGTGTTAGTAGAAAAATTAATGCAAAAAATTGTTAATGGAGAAATTAAAACATAATATTCATTAGGATGCATTAGAGTTGGAAAAGGGAGCATTAACAAGGTTGATATATAAGTAAAACTGGTAATAATTGTATGAAGATGCTACTGATCAAAGTTAGTTGATGTGTTGAGTGGTGCAGAAAGCAAAAATCGTGATGAACTTTGTTCTTATATATGTAGGCTGGATCAAGTAATAAAGATGGATTGTTTGTGAGGGAAGAATCTAAGCATAAAGAAGAAAAGGAAGAGTTTAACCACACTGGCGTGGAGACCGACATCGGGTTCATGGATTACCAGCAGCCACACCGAGGACCTTCAACCCACAACAAATAGAAAGCTATAAGGCCGTCTCTGCAACTTATACGTATTCCTGGAGGAAGAAAGTAACAGAGCTAATACATCATATATAATCTTTTTGTTTGTCTCACTCTCTTATAACAAATTAAGGCATGAACAAATGGATTAGATAAAAATGAAGAAATGGTCCTCATTCTACGTCGTTGTTGAAGAACGTGGTGGTTGTCGATCATAAATGAAGGAGACGGTTATCTGTTTGCTTTGAATGTTCATGTCTTCAATTAACTGCTCCATATTGCTCTGACCTTTCAGAGCTTCTTGTCCAGAGAATGTTCTAATATTTATCTTGTATAAGTGTTTCTGATTAAGATAAGAGAGACAAATTCGCCATTATTAGGGCTTTCCATTTTGGCTTTAAGTAGAAGATGGTTGCTCAACATGGCAATAAGAAAACTGTGACAGGCGATTAATTAATGATTTCAGACAATAATTAATCAACTTGTCATTGGTTGTCACATTATTTGTCTGCTAATTTAATGAAGCCTCAATCTAGTTTCATGCACCACCTGAATAATAATTGAATATTGCAGTATCGTTTAGACATACAACACATTAGATCATCTGTTACGAGGAGAACAAATTAATTGAATAAAGCTTGCTGTTTTGTGGGTCTTCAAATTTCAGGCAGGGAAACATGCCATCTTATGAATATATATATTATAAAAAATTGTTTCAAATTATAAAATTAATAAAAAAATTATATCAAACGAAGCCTACCAAGAAGCAAGCAGTTAAACAAACATGCGATAGCAATTAAAAATTTAAGCACCGAAAATGTTGCTATAAACAAATCTGTTTTAAGCTCTCTATTTAAAACAGCTGAAGTCAATTATATACAATATTAGTTGCAGAGTAATGATGAGAATTTTGTTTTTTTAAATTATTCCCAATATTATACATTTTCTTAAATCAAACAACAATTTTCATATAGTTCCATATTCTAGATTTAATTGTAAAAAAATATTTTTGATTCAAATAATTTCTAAGATTAAATAACATAATAGTAGGTAAATACTCTTGTTGCAGCAAAGTATAAAGCAAACTAATGAAAAAACTGCTCCAAACGAGCTTGTTTTTAGTAACAGTCAACACCGAAGGAAAGAAGAAGTTCACAAGTAACTGAATAGCATTTACACTGCCTGAGAGATTATTCTGTGGACACCGGACACAACTTATCGTTCAAAGATAAATCAGGTGCAGCCATGCCATCCAGCATCGAGCACTACCGAGCTCAGTACCGAGCCGCGGTACCGAGTAGGGGGTGACGTGGCACATTTTCATTAGGCTATGGACGACGTTCAGCATCCACACAGAATAATTCATCTAAATCAGGAGGAAACATATTTCATCAAAACATAAATTTATCATGATGTGACTTTACTTTTTAATTTTTATGAGATTGGTGAGTGTTGAAGCTAAGGAAATTTAAACAATACCTAATTTATATACATAAAATACATAGATAAGCTATGAGAGAAGGAAACACTCAAAAAATTCATAGTATCATGAAAGATTATAAAAAAATAAGATAATGAGTTTCTCATTAGTCGACATATTTGCTATGCATTAATGTGAAGCCCCTTGACTATGAGGCTCAGTTATATTGTTTTTCTGACAAATCAGACGGCTCATTCAAGTATAAATAAAATATCTTAAATGAATGAGCAGCCTTTATACGATAGAAGTTTGGTACAACAAAAAACAATCATTTGAATATATCACTTTCCTCAAAAACACAGCAAAAATTCTTGTCTCCCTTACTGTTATTGGGTTAACTTTACTTCGATCAGAGTAGGGGTGGATCTATATTAGGGGGCCCGGGGACATGGGCCCCCACTGCCCAATTAAAAAAAAATGTGTTTCTTAAAAAGCTTATAGAAATTTAAATATCTTAAATTTCTAATAGGAAACCTAATAAGTCGTAGATGCATCTTGTACCTAAAATGGCGGGGCCAATTAACAGTCAATAGATGTCCCTTGTCATCCGTCCATCAGCGTTATGCTCGCCATCATCTCTATCTCTCTCAGCACGTAGCACGATGTCGACTCAAATAAATATTTAAAATGCCTCTAGTCTAACGGGTGATTTTAAAATGCATTATTGTTATACAAGATAATTTCAAAATATAAAAATAAGCATGCTTTGATACATATGCATATAACACTTTAATCATTATAAAGTATATTAGACATTGAATTTTCATTCATGATATTTTTTAAATGTCGGCCATTAATAGGCGGCATAGGCCTACGTCCGTCCAGTTCGATCAACTGATAAGCTCTTCCTTGATACATCTTCTCGATGACGAAGGGGCCTTCCCAATTGTATAAAAATTTGTCATTGATTTTCGATGTGGGATGATTGACCTTCTCAGCACCATGATTAATTCCCCTTCTTGAAATGTCTGAGAACGCACCATTCGATCAAATGATTTTGTCATCCTCGCACGATAAATTTCCAAATTCTATTGAGCTTATAGTTTGACTTCATCGAGCGCGTCGAGTTATTCTATTCTCAATCGAGTGTTTTTCTCTTGAGTCATATCGTATTGGATAGCTACACTGAGTGATGGCAGCTTGATTTCAAGTGCCAATACAGCTTCAACCCTAAACACCAATAAGGAGTGACTTTGGTCGGCATCTTGTAAGTAGTACGATATGCCCATAGTGCATCTGTCATCTATGTGTGCCACTCTCTTTTGTTCTTGGTAAGGATCTTCTTCAATAATTTTACTAACATATCGTTAAAAACCTTCGCCAAACTATTGTGATGAGTATGGCCAATTGATCTTGTATCTCTTGACGAACTTGTAGATTTTAGAGCTCTTAAATATTGTGCCATTGTCTGAGATCACTCGGTGCGGTACACCAAATCTATAGACCACATTATGGGTGAAAAAGTTAATCACCAGCTCAGACGTGACTTCTTTGAAGGGACTTCAGTTTGATCTTGAAGATCAACTAGTTGGGGAGGTTGAGAATTAACCAGAGTTTTATCCTACTGATTTGAGCTTGGTATTCCTTCTTCATGTAGGAATTATAATAATGCTGGCTCGAAGACCCGACGATTGTGCACCATAATTATTATAGGTCATTCATCTTCTATATTTATTATTTTTTTAGTCAATTTGGCAAGGCAATCGGCTTTGCTATTTTGGGCTCGGGGAAATTGAGTTAATTTAACAACTAAAAATTACTTCATAAGTTCAAGAACTCTCCGATTATAAAAAGCAAACTCGAACTTGGTGATCTTGTAAACTCCTAGTACTTGATTTATAATAAGTTGAGAATCACTGAAGATTTGGAGATTCTAGATTCTGACATCGATTACAATTTCCAGTCTTGCTATTAAAGCTTTATATTCGACATCTTTATTGATATGAGTTTCAATCAAATAAAATGAAAATCTTATTATATCTCCTTTAAGTGCTATAAAAATGAGATCGATGCTAGCTCAAACTCTTGAAAATATTCGGAGGTCAGACAGGTTTTATTGAGGAAGCCCCTTCAAAATACATCTCCTAAAATTATAATTTCTCTTTTTTCTCAACTTGCATAATTTATTCATCACACAAATCATCATTGAGTGGAGAGTCTAACGGGATAGAATGCACGATGAGAAATCTTCTAAGGATTGCCATTTCATCACCTTTTGTAGTATGTACATGATATCAAACTGTAGTAATAGTATTGCCCACCTAGCTAGATGACCTATCAATGCTGATCTTGTCATCAAGAACTTCAGTGAATTGAACTTTAATATCAACATAACTTTATGAGACAACATGTAATGACAAAGTTTCTAAACAGCAAAAATTAATACCAGATAATGTTTCTCAATTGGAGAAAAGTGAATTTATGCTCTGATCAACCTCCAACTGATGTAATAGACTGTATTTTCTTTACTTTCATCATTATGTTTGGCCAAGAGTGCTCTGATAAACTCTTCTACTATTGTTGTATATAGTATAAGAGGTTTCCCCAATAGCACTACTAGAATGAGAGGATTTAATAAATATCTTTTTATGTTAGCGAATACCTCCTAGCATTCTACATCTCATTTGAAGCGAGCATCCTTTTACATCAATTTAAAGAATGGTTGGCACCTGCCCGATAAATTCAATAAGAATCGTCAAATGAACGCCAGTTATCCTTATAAAGAGAGAAGTTGTCTGAGATTTCTAGGATGCATCATCTTCATGATTGTTTTTATTTTGTTGGGATCGATCTTGATTCCTCGGTGATGAATAACGTACCCCAAAAGTACATTTGAGAGGGTTCATCTTCAAAACTAACTTTTTGATTCTCTTAAGTATAATCCTTAAGTCATCCATGTGGTCTCTTTAATTCGATCCATGCTCTTGACAACAAGATTGTCCACATAGTACTCGACTTTTTAATGTATTAGCTCATCAAATATACGTGTCATTGCTCGTTGATAGGTGGCACCAACGTTCTTCAGGCCGAAGGGTATGACCGTGTAGCAGAAAATACTGATAGGCATTCTTAATGATATATGTTTTATATCTTCAGGCGCCATTTTAATTTTGGTATAGTCTGATGATCTGTTCATGAAAGAGAACATATCATAGTTATAAGTGTTGTCATCTAGAAGCTTTGATATCAGGAGTAGAAAGTCATCTTTTGGGCATGGGCATGCTTTATTGAGGCCCCTAAAGCCGATATAGATATGAATCTGACCGTTCTTCTTCTTTACAGGGACAATATTAGCGATCCAATCAAAATATTTTTCTTCTTGAATGAAGCCTACCTCTATAAGCTTCTTCATTTTTGCAATCACATATTTTTTATTCTCTAATCTCATTGTTCTTGGAGCTAACTTGATTGGTGCTGCAGCAGGTTTGATGGCAAATCTGTGAACTACTATATCAGAAGATAAGTAGATATTCAGCGTATGTCCAAGCAAAGTAATATTTAAATTCATAGAGAACTTTTATTTCTTTATTTTTCTCTTCAAGCAAAAGAATACTGATGAAGGTTGGGCTGAAAGATCGTTAGGGATGTTAAGCCCTTATGAATTGGCCCAAGGCTAACAAAGAGAGAAGTGAATTGGATAACTTAAAAACCAAAGAGAAAACTTAAACTAAAATCACCACAAAAATTAAGTGCGGAAGAAAAATAAATGCGGAAGCGATAATAAGAAAAGAGCATTTATAGTGGTTCGGTTAAACCTTGACCTACGCCCACTCCTTGGAAGCACCCTCCAAGTATTGCACTAAAACAAGTGTCTCTCTTTTAGCCCCCACAGCTAGGCAGAGAAGCCCTTACAAAATCACTTCCACCTTCCCCGGTGCGGCGGAGTCGCCGGGTCCTTTGACACCAAGGAGATCTTCTTCTTTGGTGAACTTACCTCGAGACAAGCCTTGAATCCGATGGTACTAAGGTGCGAGTTCGTCGGAGCAACCGTGTTGAATCCCCTCCACACTCCCTTGAGTTCCTCCCCCTCACAGGATCTTCTCCCTCTCGAACTCCACCCTTTCCTTTCTCCCTTTCAAGATCTCTCTTCAAGTTTCCCCCACAAGAACGAAGCTACAATGGCTGTCAAAGACACATACAAAGTGCTTTGTCATAGCTTAAATAGAAGAGCTAAAAACGAGCTCATTAATGCAAGTTGCCGACATTATCATCCACGACGATAGGCATATCGTCCGAGCCGATTAGTTCAAATATGAGAAAAATAGTCTAGAATATCGCACTGAAATGAAGCTGGACGATGTCTAATTGTCCTGGACGATCTTGTGACGGCCTGGACGAAATCCCCATTAATTGCTTTCCAAAACTGCCTGAAATTTTTTGGAAAAATTGACCTGGATCGGCCAGGATGATATTTTATAGTCCAGGCCGATATACTAGGATGATATCCAAAAATAAGATTGTCCTAAATAGATATGGTGGCAGATTCTTGCTGAATTGAGCCGATCGTCCTGGCCGATACAAAATCTTCTAGGACAATGTGTTTTGCATAAAGACAGCTGCTTTAATTTGGATGCCCTAATTAGAGTTTCTACTTTTGTCAGATCGTCCAGGATGATATAAATATCGTCCCGAATAATGTTACCAAAAATAGAAATCTTTAAGGGCACAACAGAAACTCTTTCAAGTTACAAATCATCAGATGCCACACCAAATATAACAGACTCAAGAAAGGAAAAAGATTACAAACTAACACAGACCTAGTCTACATAATCTTGAGCTGGTTCCAAATTGCAGTCTGATCGTGTGAACCTGAAATGTTAGTAGAAAGC
Organism: Dendrobium catenatum; assembly: GCF_001605985.2. Taxonomy (NCBI): domain Eukaryota; kingdom Viridiplantae; phylum Streptophyta; class Magnoliopsida; order Asparagales; family Orchidaceae; genus Dendrobium; species Dendrobium catenatum. The sequence goes on from NW_021319627.1 coordinate 641,738, forward strand.
AGTCATAGAAAAAAAGAATGTTTGCTATCATCAAAATCATAAGCCATAGATCCGCAACAATCTTCCCCTTTTTGATGATGGCAAACATTACAATTTGAATTAAAAAAAAAAACAATTTCTCCTAATCTCCCCCTCACTATAATAACACTTTTAAAAATAGGGGAGATGAAAATATTTTTTTTGATGTTTTAAAATTTTTGAAAAGAAAGAAAAAATGATACAAATTCAACAGTATGTTTTCCGCACTTTGACATTATCAAAAAGAGAGGAGGCACAACAAAATAAAATGAAAGAGAAAAGAAAACGATCCGTGATTAATGAAAACAAATATTCTTAAAAAGAGAAAGTTACATCTTTATTTGACAAAAACTTAGTAGAATTGTTGACAACGCGATCAAGCCCAAAATATTAGAAATTCATAATTTGATAATCCAAACTCGTTCTTTAAAGGCCAACAACTTTTTAATCCAATATCCAAATATAATGAAAACAGAAAAAGAAAATTAATTTTTAAAACCCTTCATAAAACATATACTAATAGAAGATCAATGCATGAATTTTGATCAGAACCAAATTTTCAAGCACAAGTTTCGAACTATCAGGATTTTCTTAAGTTTTTAGTAGTATAAAAGAAAAAATAAGAATATTTTTTTTGTGGGCTCATTTTATGCCCTTTATCACTTGAATGACTCTTTGAGCATATTTTGATTTTAATACACTTTGTGATATTTTTTTTAATTTGTCATCATTGCGTATCTTTTGGTTTGGCATCATTGGCCATTTTTTTTTAATTTTTTCAAAAAATATGTTTTCTTCTTATATTTCAAAACTAAAGTAAACCCAATTATTGACAACACGAACACATTGATTAAAATTTTTATGGTGGATTCAACAATCTTGCAAAAGATTCCTATACGATAGAAAAAATGTAGGGAGATAAAAAAATAGTTTCAAAATTCAATTTAAAATATGATGAAGATTTGAATCAAAAGTAAAATAAGCTTCTTTAAAAAGAGAGAAAGAGAAACAAAAATACGAGTTTCATTCCTTTGACTGTTTAGAGAAGTCAAACACAACTTAACCAAAGATTTCAAAAAAAAAAATAGGAAGTAGAATTTTATTTTTAGAAAAAGCTGAATGTGTGTGTTCATCAGAGAAAAACTTTCACGAAAAAAAATTCAAAGAATAAAAAACTAAAAAATAAAAATAAAAAATAAAAACACAAAAACACAACACAAAAACACGAAAGCGCTCTTAACCATTATCTCTCCTGTCCAATGCTTCAGAGACCAAATTTGCCCATGAGATTTTTTGCCTTTCATTATTTCCCCAGTTTAAATTTTGCTTCGCCTTCCTTTCTCTTTGTATGAAGAATTCTTAAATTAGGGCACTGATTTTTCATATGTCAAGGCTTCCTGCATCGAACAAATAACGTCAAAAGAAATATGGACATCCTTACCACTTTGCTTATGCTTAGGTAGCTTTGTGATTTCTTGACACATCATTGCCTTCGTCACCAACTAGGATGTCTCTTTCTGTATCTCCAACTTTTAGAACAAAGTTTCACCTGCATCTAAACGTCTTAACCAAATTTTGCTCGTAGGCAAATGAGTGAGCCAATCAATTAATCATAGAATAATCATTCAAATCTTTTGATTCACAAATAGCAACAAACTTTGGCATCAAAATTTTCAAGTAAATAACGAAGAATTTTATTGACCTTTTTTAAAATTTAAAAAATCTTTTCCTAAAGCAAGTAATGAGTAACAATTTGAATAAATCTGGTAATACGATGCTAAGATTCTTTAAAAAGTTTCATGGAAATCAATTCAAAATCATGCATTAACAAATTCAACTTGGATTGCTGATTTCACTAGTGCCTTCGTATATGGTGTGCAATTTATCCCAAACTTCTTTACCGGTAGTGCACGTGGATACTAACTTAAAATCTTCAGAATTTAAAGCACAGAAAAATTAATTTAAAGACTTTGCATTTAATTAAGCATTAAGTTGTTCTTCCCTGTTCCATTGACTAAAAGGAATTATAATTTTAACTCCATTAACAATTCGTGACGGTGATGAATAACTAGTTAAATTATGCCACAATGAAAAAATCAATCGATTATCAAGAAAATAGACATGAGAGTTTTCCAAAATTAAATGACATTTTTTCAAATAAAAGAGGTCTGGTATTGAATATCCTTCCGCAATCATTACGATTTCGAAAATTAGCCATGGATCGAATTCAAAAGCTTTTAAAAACTTTTTTATGAAAACTGCTCTGATACCACTTGAAAGATCGTTAGGGATGTAAGCCCTTATGAACTGGCCAAGCTAACAAGAGAGAAGTTAATTGGATAACTTAAAAACAAAGAGAAAACTTCATACCAAAATCACCACAAAATAAGTGGGAAGAAAAATAAATGGAGGATAATAAGAAAAGAACACACCGGATTTATAGTGGTTCGTCAAACCTTGACCTACGTCCACTCCTTGGAGGCACCCTCAAGTATTGCACTAAAATAAGTGTCTCTCCTTTAGCCCCACAGCTAGGCGGAGAAGCCCTTACAAAAATACTTACCTTCCCCGGTGCGGCGGAGTCGCCGGGTCCTTTGACACAGGAGATCTTCTTCTTTGGTGAACTTACCTCGAGACAAGCTTTGAATCCGATGGTACAAGGTCGAGTTCGCCGGAGCAACCGTGTGGAATCCCCTCCACACTCCTGAGTTCCCCCCTCACAGATCTTCCTCTCTCAAACTCCACCCTTTCTCTCTCCCTTTCAAGCTCTCTCTTCAAGTTTCCCCCACAAGAACGAAGCTACAATGCTGCCAAAGACACTTACAAAGTCCTTTCATAGCTTAAATAGAAGAGCTCAAAATGATATCATTAATGCAAGTTGCCGACATTATCGTCCAGGACGATAGCATATCGTCCTGGCCGATTAGTTCAAATATGAGAAAAATTGTCTGATATCGCCCTGAAATGAGCTTGAGATGTCTAATCATCCCGGACGATTCTTGGCGATCGGCCTGAAGAATCTCCATTAATTGCTTTCCAAAATCTGAGAAATTTTGGAAAAATTGACCTGGATCGGTCAGACATATTTTATAGTCCAGGCGATATCCAGGACGTATCCAAAATAAGATTTCCTAAGTAATATGCGAGATTCTTGCTGAATTGAGCCGATCATCCTGCCGATACAAATCTCCAGGACGATGTGTTTTGCATAAGACGGCTGCTTAATGAGGATGCCCTAATTAGGTTTCTACTTTTGTCAGATGTCAGGACGATATAAATATCTCCCGGACGATTTACAAAAAATAGAAATCTTTAAGGGCACAACAGAAATCTTCCAAGTTATCAAATATCAGATGCCATACCAAATACAAAGCTCAAGAAAGGAAAAAAGATTAAAAACTGACAAGACCTAGTCTACCCAATCTTGAGCTGGTTCAAATGCAGTTTGAATCGTGTGACCTAAAATGTTAGTAATTAAGCAATCATAGAGAAAAAGAATGTTTGCTATCATCAAAATCATAAGCCATAGATCCGCACATGGGCGAGGACCCTTTAATTCATGAAGGAATAGTTGACAAGCGATGGATTTTTCGGAGAATCTCCAAGGTGTCAACCATCGAGAATTATTATCTGTATGGGTCATATTGGGGCCACATTTGATGAATTTATTTAAAGGAGGATCTCTAGGGTACACACTAGATATCACACCATCTTTTTTATTTTCCTCTTAAGATGTTACTCTCTATTATTTTCGCCTTATTTGGGACCTTTCAGCGATGAATTCTTGGATATACTTCCAAGTGTCACACCCCGATGCTCATCGAATACCTTGATTCATTCTATGTTTTACCATCATAATAGATGATTATTTTTCCCTATATTGGGACCTTTCAGTAATGATTTTTTGGATATCGGAATCAAGTACCACGTCCTGATGTTCATCATATAATATCAGTATTATCATTACTTTTTTTGCTATTATATAAGCACTTAGATGACTAGCCAAAAGTGGAAGAAACCTCCTAGTGGAGTGCCAAAATCTGTGGCTCCAAAAATTTGGCCCGACCTCCTGTTGGTGGAATTTGAAAATAGGTTTTGAAAATATTAGTTTTCTTTGGAGATTTTAAAATTGAGATTTAATTCTAATTCTAAAGTCGAATCAACTGTTCGGAAAAGTATATCACCCCGAAGGACGAAAAAGATTCCATAACGGTGTTCAGACTTAAGAATCATGAAATTCATCTTGGATATCATGCTAGATTCTAAAGGGAATTTCACACGCCCGCGAGGGGACAGGAAAGTTCAACTAAATATCCAGTTATGATATTCAAAGGGTGTGATTGTCGAATTCATATCCCAAAGCCTTATCAAAGAAGGATGTATCTCCCCAAAGGGAGATAACACCTTTCGATGATAATTCTTCTATATGATAAACGACAATCGTTCTTTAACTTTTCCCAAAAGAATCTAAGAAGATTTTTGTTTTTAAAGATTAATTTGAAAATCAGGTGTGGTGTTGTTCCAAATATCCTATGAGCGCAAGCCCTTGTAGTTAATTACATCGAAGGAGACAGAGTCCCTACAAAAACTCTCGATTAAAATAAG
>NW_021319627.1:646460-744047 GCF_001605985.2 Dendrobium catenatum
GAGAGAGATTTATTAAGAAATCAATAATTAAATCATTTAAAATATGTTTAAAAAAGCAATTAAGGCTAATCCTGTGGCGTGCCACTAGGTGGGGGAGCTCTGATTGGGTCCCTAAACCACAGAAATGATTGAACAGTTAGCGGCTTTCAATGCTAATGATTGTGCGCCAACAATCATTGGCATTTAACGCATGAGACCCAGTGCTTTTGCTTAAATGAGTCATCATAAAGCGTGGGACGTTTGATCCACGGGGTAATGGCTAAGATCACGTTGAATGAAACTTCAATCCAAACGAGAGCTCTCACGGTTGGATGGATATGAGGAAAGGTGGGATCCGGACCATTGATTGTAAAGATCAACGGTCCGAATTACCTATAGTTAAAACTTAGGCGATCTTAAACCCTAGAAATGAAAAAGGATTTCGTTCTATCTATTCACCCAATGGATTTTTATGAAATTTTAAATCTAAGACCTACACATGAACATAAATAATGGGTACTTTTCGTTTGGCTAAAAATGGCTTATTAGAAAGCTAAATAATTTTTTGTGTTGTGACGTAAAGCCTAAGTTTTTAGAGAATCTAATCATGGGATTTGGGAGAAAATGGATTATTTGAGGTTTTAGATTGTCCGGAATGTTTCTCCAGTTTAAATTGAGCCTTGATTACACCTTGAATTGATGGGAATATTTCATGGGACATTTAAGCTCGGGTTGCCAGAATTTTGCCACGACAGCTTTGACTAGCGGTCTTTGGCTTGGGAAAGGTAGAGGGAGGTTGTGGAGCTCTCTCCTAAAATTTCAAGTGCTTAGGAGGTTTCGAGAGAGAGAACAAGCAAAAAAATATTCTTCAGAAACCATAAATCCCTATTTATAATCCAAGCATCGAATGAACCATTGGGATCATATCTAGGGTAAATTAGGGGAGAGTGGAGGCTCAATTAGCTGTGGTTTTGAATTAGGGATCAATAGGAAAGGTTTAAATGGATTAAAGAGGGCTAATTTGACCTAAAAAGGTCAAATTTGATCTAATTAAGGCTTGAGTTGACCAAATCATTGACCTGGTCAACCTAGTCAATTAAGTCCAAAGGGAAAGGGGGTTTGAGCAAAGATTAGTTTGAAATGATTTGGATTAAAATTAGGGTCAATTAGGTAAAACGGGTCAACCTGGGTTGACCCAGGGCATGGATCTGGGCCCAATTGGTTAGGTTTGACCCATTGAGTTCAAAAGAGGTTGGATATGAGCTTGAGAAGCCCTTGAATTGATTTAAAATCAAAGAAAAGAATTTGGGTTAAATTGGGTCAACCTAGGTTGACCTGGTCAACCAGGTGTTGATCATTTTGTGTTAGGCCACCTCTGACTCCTTCCTGAATAGGATTTCTAGACCTAAGTTTTCTTTGACTCTAAGTCTTAGGATCTCCCTAGTCCCTAGACCTTAGGATCAATCCAGATCTTAACTCAATCTAAACAAAAAATTCTAAGGTTAAGGACTCAGGTCCTGAAACCCTTCCTAGGTGATTTCCATCATCTTGAAAACTCAATCAATTGGATTTGATTCAGGGTCTATCAATTCATGTTGATTGTACATGTCTCTAGTGCAGCCCTCTAAAAATTTGAGCTCATTTGGAGGACTCTAACCCCATAATTAAATCCAGTTCCAAAGATTACAAACTTTAAATATTTACAACCATGCCACTAGACTATCACCTAGTGGGATTTGACCTTGGAGCTCCCTTCAAACCTTTGACCACTTCCAAGACCTTGATATTGACTTATTAAGCATTTATCTAATTTTTTCTGAATTCATTTTAACCCAGAATTTACTTGATGCCAAAATGACCAAAATGCTCTTAAAGGGGATTTTTTGGACTTTTGCGCTAAACTTAACTTGACCTAACCATCAATATTTGAGATCTTCTCCAATCATTTTCAAATAATATTTGGAACCTATTAGACCCAATTCTAAACCTTGGGTCAACTTGGTTGACTAAGCCAACCCAATTTGACCTAAAGGCTCTTAAGGGTCAAAATGGTTATTTTGACCTAAATGATCTCTCTAGACTTTTACACCCCATTCATTAAGTTTATGTAACCAAATTGATTTCAAATGGATCTAACTCTTGGTCCTAGGTCAACTTGGTTGACCAAGTCAACCAAGTTTGACCAATGACCCATGCACTTCCTTCTACAAACTCTTGATCAAAACCATTTCAATTCCATCTAGACCCTTGGGGTGACCTTTTTGGCTTCCAAGAGACCCCTTTTTGAGACCCAAGTCATGGGCCACTTGGTTGCCATTTGGCGTGAACCAAGTGTCAAAGGGAGGCCCCTTTGAGCTTTTTTTTAATCCTTGTCAAATTGAATCCAAACTAAGATGTCATTGGGTCTCCTTGACCCAATACATCTCCTTAACAGCCCAGCCATTGAGTCGCTTCGGGTCAAGAGTTAGGCTAACCAAAAGTGCGATAAACCACTTGAGATTTAGCCAACTCCTACCCTAAGCTCAATTGAACTTAGCCAATACTTCTACTAGATGGCCCTAGGTCCAACACATCCTGCCAGTTGGCCCAAGCCTTGGGTTGACTTGAGTCAACTTTTGGGCTAACTCAAAGTGGTCAAAACCATATGGACCCGAGCCATTTTTTCCATCTAAGACTTAATTGAAACCAATTACCACTTGCACTGGGTGCACCAAACCATACCCACTTTCCACATCAAGCCCAGGGTCTGGCCTGACCTGGGTTGGGCTCAATTCGACCCAAACTGAGCAGGTTTGGATCAAACCGAGCCGCCCGATTGAATTGAATCTCCCATGCCCAATTGAGCTCACCCTTGAGTCGAGCACATCCCGATCATCTTTCCAGGTCAAGCCGACCAAGACCTCAGCCGGCGGCGGCCAGAACCAATAGAGATAAGCTCCGATGGTACCCCCCCCCGCTTCGATCCTGACCCAAATTGTTGCGGATCTATGATTTATGATTTTGATGATAGCAAACATTACTTATTTCTCTACGATTGCTTATGTGCTAACGTTTCAGGTCACACGATTAGACTGCATTTTGGGACCAGCTCAAGATTGGGTAGACTAGGTCTGTGTCAGTTTGTAATCTTTTTCTTTCTGAGTCTATTGTATTTGGTATGGGATCTGTTGATTTATAACTTGGAAGATTTTCTGTTGTTCCTATAAGATTTCTATTTTTGTAATATCGGCCGGGACGATATTTATATCGTCTGGACGATATGTAAAATCAGAAACCCTAATTAGGGCATCCTCATTAAGGCAGCCGTCATTGAGATCAGCCTGGATGATATATGTATCGGCCAGGATGATAGTCTTAATTCAGAAAAGAATCAACGGCCATAATCAGGTTAGGAATTCTTTATTTTAGGAAATCGGCCAGGAGATATTTATATAGTCCAGGCCGATCTAACTCAATTATGCCTAAATTGATCTGGTATCTTTGGAAAGTATCACATCGTCCAGGACGATCTTATGATCGGCCAGGACAATGGTCTGGACAATTGACTTCAGTCAGCACCAAATCAGGGCGATGATCAGGACGATTAAAATTGGTTTTAAACTAATCGGCCGGGACGATCATGAAATCAGCCAGGACGATTAACAATTTTCTTCTTATGTCCAGGCCGTTGAGCTGAATTTGAACTAATCAGCCAGGACGATATTGTCTATCGCCTGGACGATAATGTCAGCAACTTACATTAATGAGCTCGTTTTGGAGCTTAATATTTAAGCTATGATAAGGGACTTTTGTAAGTGTCTTTGCAGTCATTGTAGCTTCGTTCTTGTGGGGGAAACATGAAGAGAGAGCTTGAAAGGGAGAGAGGAAAGGGTGGAGTTTGAGAGGGAGGAGATCCTGTGAGGGGGGGACTCAAGGTCAAGAGAGTGTGGAGGGGATTCCACACGGTTGCTCCGGCGAACTCGCACCTTAGTACCATCGGATTCAAGGCTTGTCTCGAGGTAAGTTCACCAAAGAAGAAGATCTCTTTGTTGTCAAAGGACCCGGCGACTCTGCCGCACCGGGGAAGGTGGAAGTGATTTTGTAAGGGCTTCTCCGCCTAGCTGTGGGGGCTAAAGGAGAGACACTTGTTTTAGTGCAATACTTGGAGGGTGCCTCCAAGGAGTGGACGTAGGTCAAGGTTTGACCGAACCACTATAAATCCGGTGTGTTCTTTTCTTATTATCACTTCCGCATTATTTTTCTTCCACACTTTGTTTGTGGTGATTTTTGTACAAGTTTTATCTTTGGTTTTAATGTTTTCCAATTCACCTTTTTCTTACTTAGCCTTGGGCCAGTTCATATAGGGCATAATATCCCTAATAAACTTTCAAGTGATTTCAGAGCACTTTCTAGTGTCATCTGGGCACTTTCACAAAGCCTTCCAAAGGATGCTTATGAGCCCTCTAGGAGGATGTCTTCTTCCACCAGGAACCCATCCGAGGCCCAACCCAGGCAATCCCGGCTGTCCAAGCTCATTGGAGTGAGCTGAATATGACAGCTTATTCTAACAGCCTGTATTCAATTCCAAGCTTTCAAAATCATTCCCCAAAGCTCCCTCATCTCTCCTCTCTCATTCCTTAGTCTCCCAGACACTCCTGTCGATCGTTCGAGTGAACTCCGGTGAAAGCTTCCTGTACTCCGCTCAAAGTTGCACTTCCGGACATCCTCTGGTCCCGGCGTCTGAAGGAGATCTACTCGCCTTTATCTCTTGAAGCTACCTAATAGAGAAGCTCATTCATCGAGACTACCTCTGCGGTAATACTTCAATCCTAAACTCCCTAGATAGGTAGTCCGGTTAAGTGTAAATGAAATCTTCACCCCAACGGATCTCCACCGTTGGATTGAAGATTTCCATGCCCCTGATCCTCCCTGTAAAATTTTGGCAAAGTTCATCGGCAAGATCACTCGGATCACACTAGAAAAGCTCTATGATTTTGAGTTCATGTGGGAGGTTGAAGACACAATCCTAGCTATTGATTTCAATCAACAGCGCAGATTAAATCTCGCAGTTCTGGAGGCCATTTGATCCCGATCGTTTGATCATTCATCCGATGGTCGTGGTTAATCCGGCCATTATCTAATTAGCCGCTAATGATTACCTCACCAATCACGATGGCAGCGTGTAAAGCACTGGCTGACTGGATAATTAGAAGTTAATTTCATAAAAAATTAAGGGAAACTTCAAAAATTGATATCTTCCTACACACTTGACCAAATTAGGTGTTCTTAGGCTCATTGGAAAGATTTCAGGGAGATCAATAAAAGATTTGTGGTTCCAAGCTCTAATTACATATTTATAAATTTTAATTTTAGTTTGAATGTTTTATGAATTATTATATTTATTGACTAAATTGAACTCACCAGAGCTTGGTACTTTGGGAGAATGAATTTGGGCATGTACCTCACATGTCCAAATTATATCTCCCCTGTTAGAAGTGTCTAAGGGCATTATCATGCCAACTTTGATTTAAGGGTCATGGTTTGACCCTTAAATTCAAATTGGAATTATTTTCTATCCAATGAGATTTAGGATCTAATTTTGAGTGTGATTATGATTTGTAGCATAGGGAGTTTAGGGCCAGTGATTTTGCCCCAATCCAAACCTAGGATAGCTCCTTAGGATTTTTCTAAGGTGACTTAAAGATCACCTTAGGTGGCTTGGTTAGCCACCATAAATAATTCCATTTAGGCTCAAATTTGGTGTGCTTAGGCCCTAATGTTAGGTGATCTCATGGTCTAAATTTCACTAGATTTGGTACCCTTTTAGTTCACCAATTAGGAGCCAAAAAATTCCTGATTAGAAATGACCTAGAGCATAATTAACTCACTAAAAATTCTTGTTAATTCTAAAATTGATAAAAAATACCACTAATTGACCCTAATTCAACCCTTAACCGATGATAATTAAAACCTCTTTAATTCAATATTAAAATCCACTTTAATTTAATTTTAAGTTAAAATTAATGTTTAATCAATTTTAATTAATTAAAAATAATACTAAAATCCTAAAAATTATTTAAACACTTTTGATCTCTCCTTAGATCATTTATGGTCTTTGGAATTGATTTCAAGGGGTTTGGGACTTGTTTGGGTTCAAATCATCAAAAGGATACTTAATTAAAATAATTAAATAAATCCTTAAAATACCCAAATTTCCAAAATTCATAACTAATTGTAGAAAATTCCAAATCAATCAAACTCAAAGGCTAATGACTCTAATTAAAATCTAGTATTTTCCAAAAATATAAAACCTCCAAAATCTAGTTAAAGTAAAAAAGTCAACAATTTGGTCAACTCAAGGTTAAAATTGAGTCAAAATTTTTAAAAATCATAACTTTTCATAAAAAACTCCAAATTAAGTGTAATAATAGTCAAACAACTCGTATTAAGTTCTAGTATTTAAACTTACAAGATTATCTTTAATTTTAAAAATTAACTTTAACCCTTTAGTTAATGCATTTAGGTAATTCCCAAAACTTAATAATTATTTAAAACTTTTGAATTCTCTAACTTGAGTAATAAAATACTTAACCAACCATTTAAAATTAGTAACTAATTCTTTTAATATTAATCTATCCTTTAATTTTAACTAATCTAAATTAACTTAAATAACCCCGATTACTACTCGTAACCTAGGTCTACGAGGCTATTAGCTTAGCCCCAAGGAAGGTGAAATAAACTTCACGGGCTCAGTGTGAAACAAATATAGTAATTATTTAACCATTAAAATATTTTTAAATAATTTCTTAATATATTAATATTTAAATTCTAATATATACTTCCCCTTAAGCCCTAACAAATTCAGAATTTTAGATAATTTTAACTAACTACCCAGCTTAGGATCTACCCCAGCCACATGACCTTTTTTACATACTTTAGATGGTTTTCTAGGACAACTGACTCTAGATCTAGGCTTGGCCGGTGTTTACCTTTCTACTATATGCCAGATTTTTTGTGATTTTATTACATATTATGGATGAAATTGCCTACTATGTTTTCTTACTTTTACTGCACTATGTGGATGATTGATGTGTTTGGAGACTAGATTACCCTTAAGAAGGGAATGATCTAGATGTTCTCATAGTTTTCTACAGGTGGCCATGCTTATGCAGGGCAATAAAAAAGGGGCTTAATAAAGATTAATTATAAATATGCTTGCACAAGTGCTTCAGCTGTGAAGCCCCCAAATAATAAAAAAGCATGGCCAGTATATTTATTTATTTTTCTGCTCATATATAACTATTTGGGAATATATTTTTGATTTATCAACTACTTAGGATAACCTTGCAGGAGAGTCTAAAATTTTTATTTTCATATAAATATAATTTATGCAAGTGTTAAGTGTTGTGAAAGTGAAGTTTTGAGTTGGGATACATAGATCCAAAGGTTGGATTCCAAAGAGAAAAGGACACCCCTTAGGGGAGTAGACCTTTTCTATTTGGAGATCCAAATTTGGATCACTTCTTTCTTACCCAAAGAGGAAAGAGTCGTCTTTCCCTTAAAGGAAGTGCCCTCGTATCTATTTGGGTAGCCTACTACGAAGGATCCAAGGAGTCTGAAGGAGAACAAGCTTGAAGAATTGAAGACTAAGATTATCCTACTCAAAACCACTTGCATCCCTATTATGTTTAGAATATGGGTTATTGTCAGTGGTGCCCGACCACTTTACTTTATGTAAGAGTTTGTAATAAGCAAGGCAATTTTGCATATCGGTATTTATTAATTAATTAATTTATATTTGATATGTTGATATGATTGCCTTTAGGATTGCCTGTTTTTCCTATTTTTTGGCATTTACTTGCTACTTTTATTTTTGCTTGGATATGTGAGACTCGTAAAGGTGTGAAAAGTTTTATATTCATAATAAAAAAGTCTAAAATTTAGAGAGTTAAATAACATAGAAAGATAATGAATCTAAGGAATTAGCCAGGGATCGAACCCGGGGTCACATGCTTATTTCTGCACTTCTTCTTTCCTTATTTTAGATCCTTCCCCACCTGCGGATAAAGCCGGATAATCTGACTTATGAGGATGAGGTGCCGGACTTAGGGAAGCCCAGTCTTCTAAAAAATTATTTTATAAGCCTATTTTTAACTTTCAAGTATTCATGATTTAAAGTTATCGACTAGCATGTATTGCATTAGAAATACATTTAAAAGAGTCAAAATTTTAATTGCAATAGTTCTTAGCATTTTTCACCCAACATAAGTCAAATGGGCCAATTAGAAAAATCTCTAGATATCGCCCCCAGCTCTCCAAAATCTTAGAGAAAATGTCCCTACCACTCTTTTATAAAAAGACTGGATTCATATATTTTAAATTGATTTGGTGCTTAGCTGGATCCCCAATCCAAGACGAGGTAAGTCCATGATCTAGATTGCATTAGTTAGGTTCGGACGACTGTGGTCTAGTGTCCAAAATTAGATTTAGGATATGGGGAAGATCTTTAATTATAAGACCCTAACTTTCGGGAATATAATCCCAAATTTTTAATAAAATGCTCAACTCAAATTAAATTTTATTTCAATCTAAAATGTAAAGCCCAACACTTAGATTAAGTTGGGACACTTTCAGATGGTTCTAGAATCTCAAAGTGTCCCCTACTTTTCTTCCCTTGACTTAATTAATAACTGTTCAATCTTGATCCAATCCCTTTTAAAATTTCAGAAATTTACCTCTTTTTTGTATCACTCCTAGAAAATCTTTAACAAAATTTCATCACTATGGACCTCCGAAAGAGCACCGCTACGGCTGCAGGATTGCAGAGGGGTATACGACTGCACCTATCCTGAGGGATAGAAACGATCGCAGGCCTCCACGCTCCTCACAAACGGGCCAAGTGGAAGGGATAGATTGGACCATACATACGATTAATCATGGAGGATAGTTGTGACGACCACTCACTGTGATTATCCTGATGAGTGATGTGGCTGTTTTTAACTTTAACATTATGGATTTTATTTCACCCCCTAAGGTTCTTTCTACCCCTGTGGGTCTTGCTGCCTGTGAGCTAAATTGTGTTATGAACCAGGATTCTTTGGGTTCTCTTAACTCTATCTCTCACCTTAACTCTCACCTTTGTCCTGTGATTTCACTGGTGTTCCTAAGGTTATTTCCCCTGTGGTGTCAAATGTTTGTGTGATGGGCCCTTTCATAGATGTGTCTATTAACTTAATTTCTCCTATAGCTTTGTTTACTTGTGTGGGGGAGGAGGTGAGAATGTAATCTGATTGGCTTCATGGATCATCAGAGTCTTCTTCGGAAGCTTGTGAGTAGGAAGAATATACTCGAGATGATCATCCTGTTGTGAGGAAGACTTTGAATTTTTCCTCTTGTGGGATTTTCTCTCTCCTCAAAACGACCAGATTTTCATTTATCATTAGTCGGATCGGCCCGGCCGATCGCCAGATCGTCCCGGGATGATCAGACAAGAAAAATCGTCCTGGACGGTTCCCAGAACTATTCTCAGGCCGATATTTTCTACAGTGCCGATCGGCCTGGACGATTTCCAATCGTCCTGGACGATCCTGAGAGGAAAAAATCTAAATCAGAGAGGAACATTAAGAGAACGAGGTCTCACATAGGTATGGAAGGAAATCATTTTGAACTTTGTGTTGTTGTTTCTTTATGTGTAGCTGTGTTGGTTATCGGTTGCATGGGGCTCTTCTTCTTGCTTATGGTGTTATGATGGTGGCGGGTTCTGATTTTACCATGAGGCTCTTCATTTTATTGGCTCCCTTTTTGATGGATTCTAGAAAGATATTTCTAGTTGTAATTTATAGTTTGAGGGATATAATGTGGCTAGGGCTCACTTATTCTAAGCCGTGGCGTGTAGCAATCATTGGTGATGCATGGGCTCTCTCTCCATACTGGATGGCCAGTGTCTGGCTTAGAGGTAGTTGGAAGCCTCTGCCTTGATTGAGCCTATTAGGTTCTTTCCCTTGTTTATTCATTGTAGTTTATTTCTTTGTCCTTTTTCTTCTTTCATTTTACCAATTTGTCCCCCTTTTTTGAGATGGAATGAAAAAGTTTTGTTTAAAAAAATGGAGGATAGATGCTCTCGTCAGCACACCTCGATGGGTAATAATATGCACAGTCTGATCACAGTTACGGGTTTCCCCCACCTGATACATCAGCTCGAATGAGGTTTAGTAGATGGTGGAATTCAATTTCCCACGGATGCAAGCCTCTGTGGTTAATTACATCTCAGGCTGGAGCCCAAGAAGACTGTCGATTAAGGATTATATATTATCCTATTCAAAGTGGGATTGACACAAGGGTATAGAATAAGAAGTCCTACTCAAAAGGAAAGAAAGAATTGAAAGGGCTTAGTCAACATGCGGGGTTCACACTAGCATTCGGAGGGACTAAGGCTGTGAGAAGAAACTAAAGAAAAGAAATTAAGCACTCGACACATACGTGAGAGAAGGATGGAGGTGGCGTCATCTATGTGACACATATAAGTAGGATTTATAGTTCCTAAAAAGAATAGACTTACCTACTATTTATTCATACTATGAGACCGAATGTAGTAGCCTTGAATCCTAAATCTAACTTGAGTTTAGTGTTCTACACACACTAACACCCGTGTCATAACTAATGCAGTATAAAACCTAGACTAACCCCAGCCTGGATTGGGAAGGCAGCTAACCACCTAAAAGATTTAAAACCACGCTCTTAGGTCATTTTATGAAAGATGGGTGTGTGGTATAGTTTTTTGAAAATTACGGCCGATATCTAGAGAATTTTCTAATTGGCCTTGTACTTATATTGGGTATATACCCCTAACTAATGCAATTAAAATTTTGATTTAGTTAGTTTCTAATACAATGCATGCTAGTTGAAAGGTCAAATCATGAATGCTTTAGATTTTAAAAATAGGCTTAAATAAAAATAATTTTTAGAAGGAGACTAGACTTCCCCAAGTCCGACACTTCATCCTCATAGGCCAGATTATCTGAACTCTACCGCAGGCGGGAAAGTGTTTCATAGAAGGAGAGAGAGAAATATATTAATATGCATGCAACCCGTGATGATTCCGAAAGTTCCCTAGATTCATTAAGTTTCTATGTTTTTTAAACCTTAAAAGTTTGAATATTTATTATGAGTAGAAAAGATTTTAGTCCTTAAAGAGCCTAACAAAATTTAGGCTAAAATAAAATTGACATGCAAATCGCTAATAAACTAATAAAATCATGCAACCCTAGAGGCACATAATCATAAGTAAAACATATCAATATAGTCAAACTAATTAATAAATGTCCATAGGCCAACTGCCCTTAATTACATCCTGGGGTCTGCAAAAAATAAAGTGGCCGGCCACCACTGCCAACATCCCGGATTTCTAAGCCTATGACTAACGCAAATGATTTTGAGTTGGGATATTAAGTCTTCAGCTCTTCAGTCTTCTTGAATTTTTTTCCTTGGAATCCTAGGATCTCTCATCCTAAGACTCCTTGGATATATCCTCCTTGGAATCCTTGGATTCTTCATGGCTTGAATATCCAAATAAAGAGATAATTCCCCCTATAGGGGGTATTATCTTTTCTCTTTGGATATCTAAAGTCATCCAAACTCGATCTTTCAAATGGAAGAAGACTCTCCTCTTTGAGGATGTATTCTTCTTTTGAAATTCAAGTTGGATAAAGATATCCCAACTCAAAGACACTTTCACAACTCTCAACAATATTACGAATAAATTACATTAATTAAAAGCAGTAAATTTAGACTCACTTGCAAGATTATCCTAATAAAATCCCAAGCAATTTATAATCTCAAGCAATTTATATCGGAATGAAAATATACATCATAGCCAGACACTTGACTGTGCTCTTAATTATTGAGGGCTAAGCAGTCTCTAGAGCACCTGTAGCATTTATTATTTTATAATTTTTAGCCTTCATTTAATTAAGGGGGCTGAGCAAATTCTGGAGCATATGCACAAAACATCATTAAAAATCATGACATTTTGCCCCCCTTTTATTCAACTCTACATGATCATGGACACCTACAAGAAAAGTAATATATATATCATTCCTAACCTAGGTCATATTCGATACTTTGTGGTGCCATTTAGCAGTAAAACCACTTAGTTTAGAGGGCCCTTGGTCATAACTGTTTATCCTGCGGTGTCATTTATTGGCAAAATTGCCGGTTAGAGGACACGTACCATGTCCTTATTGGTAAGAGATTATTTGAGAATGGATCCTAGTGATATTTTCGATTAGACATTAGCTCTATGTGAGCTGAAGTAAATTTTAATTTGCCCACCCCGGCAAACTATTATAGAGGGAGGATGGATGTTGCTTTAAGTGATTTGATGGATTATTTTAATTTTAGATATTTAGAATTTTGTGTTTTTAGAAATATTGAATTTTGGAATTTATGGGTATCTAGGTAGAGTTTGGAAGGCATTTGAAAGAATTTGTTAACCCCTCTAATCAAGATAAACATCCACAACCATCATTGGGGTACCTTGGATCATTGTCATTTGTGGACTGAACCTTATTGACCTTGTCAAGATAATGATAGAGGATCAGGTTTTGTAGGTTTTATACCTTTGTTAGTAATTTTTCATTATTATAGGCTTTAAAGGCCTAATATGAATTTATGAAAACAAATATACCGGTCACAATAATCGTATATTTGTTTGATGGTTCGAACCCTGTCGACTCCTATTTATCCACATAGAAGGATCAGGTTTGAACTTGAATACACTTATTGATTTGTGTAGCATCCCTATACATCACCTATATACTTATATCACGCTCGTCGGGGCTCATACGGATATTTGGGGGCATTCTATAATTATTTGTTGAACCTTATCAGTTCCTATTTACCTGTTTAGGAGGATCGGGTTCAAATTTATTGACCCGTGCATCATCCCTAGAGATCACATGTGTACCAAAAAGTTGCTCATCGGGGCCCATACATGTTTTATGATTGCACTTACCTCTTTTGTGTACCTATGTGTATACAATCTATGGTACATGTGCGGGGGCATTTTAATAATATTTATAAATGCCTTATGCCCGCTTACTTGAATGTTACGGATATGTTGGCGTGTTATAACAACTTCTGGATTAAGTTGTTCGCTAATTTATATAGGTAGACTGTCATGCACCACTTTTGCTTTCTACAGATGGATTATAGTGCACTAATTAATCTTTTGCTTTCCATAACCCCTCTGTATTTTCACGTGGGTGGTATGTAAGATGTACGAACATTATTTATTAAGAATCTTGCAAGCCTTAATAATCTTATCCAACTTATTACTTAGAACCTGATTAAACTGAGATTTTCACTACATATTGAATGCTTGTAGTTGCAACTGATATGTTGGATATAGTATGGGTCTCATACAGTGTCATTAAATCCTTTTGCTTACAAGAAATTGGTGTGCCTTTTCTTGGGATTGAATTGTTATCACCCACAACTAGGAAGGTACTAGTCATAGCGATTTGTATCAATACTTTTTAAATCCTCAGCATATAAATACAACAAGCGGAGATTTCTTGGTGTTTTGAGTGACTCAACGAATACATCGATTATACTTTGATCATATCCTTTGTAGGCTAAGCATAACGTAAGCAGGTTTTCAAACTTTTCAATCTTTCTAGGAACTCTTAAATTGCTAGCTTCAATATATAAGTGTTGAATCATATCAGCAATTCCATAACTTTTTCCACCAATAGAGATTCTGAGAGCTTCTTAACTATCCCTTTGGCAATGAGCTTTAATTTGTTATCGTCATGGTTTTCCACATTAGCAAATACATGGTTTCTATGGAGTTGCAAACAGTTATTATCCTCTAAGTTCTCCAACGTCATCTTTTTTTTTTCTTCTTGTAGGGGATGGACATGTATACTTACCACATTATTATTGTCAATGATATTGACAATTATCGTTGGCTTTCATACTCACCATGACTTTTAGGGATATTAGATCTCCAAACTCTACTTATGAGCTTGTCATTGTATGATCTTCTACTATCTTCAATATGTGGTTAGTTGTACACATCATGGATATTCTATTCTTGAAGGCAACTTCAGAAAGCTCCCTAATGATCATTGTCTTTCCAAGATTCATATCCTATTTGGCATGAAAGCTGAGCCTAGTGGGAATTTTCAAGCTAAAAGTTGTAGGCATATTTTAGTTTTCTTAATTTGATCATTGCATGTGGATTGATTTGTTTGAATGGTCTAAGATAATTTATTTTATCCTCTCTTTCTTACATGCCTCTTAAGAGCTTTTTCTTCATTCATTACAAATCCCAATGTCTATCACAATCATTTCAAATCATCAAATTGCATGATTGGGATGAATATTGTGAATCAATTTATGTCATCTATTTGCAAGTTTTATAGTCCATCAGAGGTATTCTACGAAATCATGTTGTATCATTTATAACTTTTGTATCACTTGTAAGTGATTTGGGTTTGAAGCTTCATTTTCCACCATATTTCCTTATCTTTTTGAGAAAAAATTTTGACAGCCTCCTAGTGTCTCCCCTATTTGGGAGAAATTTCAGGAGTCTGGGTCTCCCGCCATGCTAGAGAAAGCATGCATGAGTGGTGTCGTATAACACCAAGGTTGTGGACCTCCAAAAGGTCGACACCGTCGATGGCTATAGAGTTCATAGTGTATACAACCGCACCATCATGAGGGATAAAGATGATTGTAACGCTCTTCACAAGCAGGTCAATGGAATGATAGATTAGATCATGTATATGATCAACCATTGAGGATAGCGGCTCTCACAAGTGCACCCCAATGGGTGATAATATGCATGACCTGATTAGTGTCACGGGATTTCCCCAACCCGATACATCAGCTCGAGTGGGGTTTATTTATTATGGAATTCTATTTTCCATGGGCGTAAGCCCCAGTGGTTAATTATATCTCAAGCTTGGGGCTTGAGAAAACTCTCAATTAAGGATCCAATATTATTCTTTCCCAAAGAAGGAATTGGCACGAATGGGGAGACTAGGAAATCCTACTCTAAGGGGGAGAAAGGTTTCAAGTGGGCTTAGTTAACATACACGATTCACCTCAGCATCCAGAGGGATTAAAATAGTGAGAAGGTGCCAAAGAAAAGAAATCAAATCACTCAAAGCATGTAGAGAGAAAGGATGGAGGTGGCATCATTTAGGTAATTCTGATAGGAAGGATTTATAGTCCTTCGAGAAAAGAAAACTTAATTAAATAGGTAATTTTAAAATATTTAAAATACTCATAAATATATAAATTTTTTAAAATAATGAAATTAAAAATAAATTAATTTGCAATAAAAAAATATAGGGGAGATCCACTAGTCACATGAATGAGATTTCAAAAAAAATTAACTAATTAATAAATGTCCATAGGCCAACTACCCTTAATTACATCCTGGGGTCTGCAAAAAATAAAGTGGCCGGGCACCACTGCCAACATCCTGGATTTCTAAGCCTATGACTAACGCAAATGATTTTGAGTTGGGATATTAAGTCTTCAGCTCTTCAGTCTTCTTGAATTTTTTTCCTTGGAATCCTAGGATCTCTCATCCTAAGACTCCTTGGATATATCCTCCTTGGAATCCTTGGATTCTTCATGGCTTGAATATCCAAATAAAGAGATAATTCCCCCTATAGGGGGTATTATCTTTTCTCTTTGGATATCTAAAGTCATCCAAACTTGATCTTTCAAATGGAAGAAGACTCTCCTCTTTGAGGATGTCTTCTTATTTTGAAATTCAAGTTGGATAAAGATATCCCAACTCAAAGACACTTTCACAACTCTCAACAATATTACGAATAAATTACATTAATTAAAAGCAGTAAATTTAGACTCACTTGCAAGGTTATCCTAATAAAATCCCAAGCAATTTATAATCTCAAGCAATTTATATCGGAATGAAAATATACATCATAGCCAGACACTTGACTGTGCTTTTAATTATTGAGGGCTAAGCAGTCTCTAGAGCACCTGTAGCATTTATTATTTTATAATTTTTAGCCTTCATTTAATTAAGGGGGCTGAGCAAATTCTGGAGCATATGCACAAAACATCATTAAAAATCATGACATTTTTCCCCCCTTTTATTCAACTCTACATGATCATGGACACCTACAAGAAAAGTAATATATATATCATTCCTAACCTAGGGGTAAATCTAACACACATCACATCAATTTCCTATTGTGTAGTAAAAGTAAGCAAATACACTAATCAATTTTTCATAAAATGCAATGAAATCATCAAAAAACCCATCACACAGTAGAAAAGTAAACACCGGCCTAGCCTAAATCTAGAAGTGGTGCCCTAGCAAATAATTCTATGTGTGTGTATGGCTTGTGTGGTTATGATAGATCCTAAGCTAGGTAGTTAGTTCAAATTGCCTAAGATTAGAGTTTGTTGAGGGTCAGGAAAGGAAATTTTGATTAAAGTTTAAATATTAGTGAAATAGGGTCAATTTTAGTTAATTTAGTTTGTTGATCACTTTTTAATACTTAGGGTAGTGATAATTGAAGTGTAAATTATATTATCCAATTTTTGGAAAGTCTTGGTTCCTCCTAGGTGTTAGGCTAGGTTTAGAGTTTCTAATTTTTTTAGTAAATATTAGACCTTAATGTGTGCAGTAAGGCTTTGAGTTTGTTGGATTTGGAGTTTCCTATGCAAAGATATGAATTTTTCAAGTTTTGGGCAATTAAGGGAATTATTAAAACTACCTAATTAGGGGTGATTTTATGGTTTTGATTCAAATCAGCTCCAAACTGATTGGAATCACCCCCAAAGGTCAGGAATGACCTAACAAAGTGTTCCCAAGTATTTGGGAAAACTTTAGAATTTTTAATAATTTTTAATTATCTAATAGAGGCAAAATAGTAATTTTAATTAAAGTTAAAATTAAGGGTCAGATTGAGGTCAACCTAAGGTACCCTATTTATTTAAGGTTAAGCACTAAATTTTGAACAATTTGAGCTATTATGGGTGTTTTTCTGAGTTGAAATGGATTTACTAGAATTTTTAGAAGTTACCAGGTCCTATTTATCAAGTAAATTAGGGTTGGTTAATTAAGGGGTATAAAAGCTCCTAAAAAAATCCTAGAAATTTTTGGGAGGTTTAAAATATCACTAAGTTTAGATGTTGAAGTTTCATGTCAATCGAGGATCTATCCTAGCTCCTATAATTTTTTTAAGTTTTCTAGATGGGTCCTTAATTATTGTTTTTAAGGTGTCACTACGTTGTAGGAATTTAAAATGAAGTTTTATGCTAACCCTTAAGGTAACAATGCAAGGAGTACATAAAAATAGTAAACACATCATATACTTAGATCTAGGAGAGCCTAAATTAAGTGCTCGTGCATCATATACATATAAAGTACGATAAAAGACATATTAATCATGCTTATCGGTGAGATTAGTGAATGATTGGGACTCAATCACCCACTAATCCACCTCCCCATGATTTCTCTTCACATGCATGATCTATGCTTAAAATTTCATTAATAGTGGATCTCCCAAAATTAGGATTTAAAGTATAAGTAATTTTAAAGTAATTTTACAATACTTATAAATACATATATAGATTTTAGAAAATAAGATAATTAAAAATACATCAATTTATAATAAATAAATATAGGGAAAATCCACTGACCATTCTAAAGAGGTTTTAAAATGATTTGGAAGTAGTTTTAAAATAAAGTTTATTTAATTATTTAAGTAATATTAAAATATTCAAATAATAAAGAAAAATAGAAATATGCAAGAACAATAAAAATTAGCCTCTAAAAAGAATTTTAAAATAAACTAGGTATTTTTTTAAAAATTTTAAGGTATTATATGCAAAAATATGATTTAAGACGAAAAACATATGATTTTTGTAAGTTTAATTTAGTAAAAATTAATTTTAAAATAATTTTTAAATAACAAGTATTTAAAGACAATAATAACTATTAAATAAAGTTAAATTAAAATATTAAAGCTTCTATAATTTCAAAGTATTTTAAAAATATAATAATAATATTAGTAATTAATAACAAAATTATCTTGTAACTTAAGTAATTTACATTTAAAATAATTGTATACGTGAAAATAATATTATTTAAAACTAAAATAATATAATAACTAGAAAGATTAATATAATAAATATATATAATAATATAATAAATAATTTGTAATAATGTAAAAAAAATTATATAGAAAAATGATGATAATAATAGTAAATTAAATAATGTTAATAATAATAATAAATAATATATAAAAAAGCATTATTAATAATAATTAATTAATACTAACAAATCATGATAGTTGTTAAATAATACCCAATAATAAATTATAATATTAATAGTTAAAGGATTAAAATAATTATCAAATATAATAATGAATAAATTAATAAATATATAATAGTATAATGATAATATAATGATAATATAAAGTAAAATATATCCCAGTGTAAAATAATTGTAAATTATAATATGATCCAGCTTATATGATTGAGCATAATAATTAATACTAATAAACATTATAATTAAATATTATAAAAATTTATAAAATATAAAAATAAAATATTTCTTGTTTTAATTATAATTTAAAATTTACATAATATTTTCAATTAAAAATAATTTTAAATTAAGGAGATCGAAAATACAAACATAACAGTATATTATACTAAACTTTTGGTTGAAAAATGGATTTTCTATGATTATTTGAATGAAAATTAGCTTAAAATATATTTAAATTTAATTTAAATAATAGAAAACGATGGCGGTGGTCAGCGGGACAGGTGGCAGACGCCGGTTCGTTGGCTCAAAATGTGCGGAGGCGTGGGACAGGTGGCAGCTCGGGACTGGCTCTGCAGTCTTGGGCAATGATTACGGCGGTGGGATCAGCGGGTGACGCGTGGCGCTCATGGGTTCACTTCGGGGTCCTGGGTGATGATTGCGGCGGGACTCATGCCGCTCACATAACTAAGTCAGCATAGATTACGAACATTGATCCCGTGCGGTCGAGATTGGACTGCCGTGATTTTACTGGATCGAGATCCGTCCGAATGAAACACGTGTACGGTCGTTGAACAATCACGGTCTGGCTAGATCATTGTCATTGAT
This sequence comes from Dendrobium catenatum, assembly GCF_001605985.2. NCBI lineage: Eukaryota > Viridiplantae > Streptophyta > Magnoliopsida > Asparagales > Orchidaceae > Dendrobium > Dendrobium catenatum. The sequence continues at coordinate 665,566 of NW_021319627.1, forward strand.
CGTAAGATCAACAGCCCATGTTTCACGCTGCCGACGAGCGGCGTAAACCCGAAGCCCTAATATGTTTTTTGTCCCGTTCTCGCGATCGGGATGATGAAACTTTATGAAATTTTAAACTTAAAAATCATGAACATGAACAGAAATCTTGGGGGACCAATTTCTCGACCTAATATGCAATAATCATAAAGTTATTTAGATCTAGGTGTACTAAACTAGGATTTCGATTTTACCTCGATCCAAATGATGGATCCAGTAGATCTTGGGTTCTCTGAGCTTGTAGACTGTCCATGAGTATTCCCCTAGTTGAAGTCGAGCTTCCAAAAGCCTTGGATAGGACGGAAGGTGCTTTAGACCATATTTGCCCTCGGTTCGCCAAATTTCACGCCGCCAATGAGCTTTGGATGGCAGGTTTTTGTCTGGAGAGGTGGAAGGAGTCAAGGGGAATCGCACACCAATTTTCTCGGCCAGGGAATGATTAGGTTGAGAGAAATTATAAAAAGTCTTTCTCAAAACCTAATTTTTTCTATTTAAGGGCCAAGGCATGAGATCAATGGTTAGGATTAGATCTAAATTAATTTTGGCCGCCTATTGAAGCCCCTAAGACGTGGTTTTGAATTAGGGACCAAAGTGGAATAAATTTAATGCATTAAATAGGTTTAATTTTGCTTTAATGGGTCAAATTGACCTAATCATGACTTGGTTTGACTAAGTCAAGGTTTGACTTGGTCAACCAAGTCATTTAGGTCAAGTAGAATGAGGGGTCGAATCCAAAGAGGGTTGAGATTGATTTAAAATTGATTTGGACTCAAAAAGGGTCTAATTGGTCGACCTGGGTTGACCTGGTCAACCAGGTTGACCCAAGGCCCGAGTCTGTGCTCAATAGATTTGATTTGACCCAGAAATTTATTGGGAGAGGTCTTGGGACATGGCTTGGTCAATTTGACGAAGTCAACTCTCTAGATCCAGTGATTTGATAAAATCGAGATCAACAACCACTATTTTAATTGAGAGTTTTTGTAGCAGGCTCTGTCTCCCTATGATGTAATTAACTATGAGGGCTTGCGCTCGTAGGAGATTTAAAACCACACATATATTTGATTTTCAAAATTGATTTTTCAAAATTTAATCAAATTTCTTTGGGAACATTAAAAATGATCGCTATTATCATATCAAAAGAATGAACATCGAATGATACTTTCTCCCTTTGGAGAGATATATCTTTCGTTGGTAAAGCTTTTGATATAAATTTAACAATCATCCTTCTTGATTATCGTAGCCATATGTTTAGTTGAACTTCATCTTGATCCTACGGGGTCATATGAAGTTCTCCTTTAAATCCGATCGTAATATTCAAGATGAGATTCATAATTCTAAATCTGAATCCCATCCTGAAATTCTATTTTCACCTTTCGAGATGATATACTTTTTTTGATGGGATAATTTAATTTTAGAATTGGAGTTCAATTTCAATTTCAAAATTCCTAAAGAAAACCAAACTTTTTAAAACCTGTTTTTAAAATTCCAATAACACCAGGTTGACCTAAAGCCTGGCTCTGGGCTCAAAAAACTTGGTTTGAACCAATAAATTGAATTGGAGGGGTCTTAGGGCCTTACTTGATCAATTTGACCAAGTCAACCCCTTTGACCAAGGGTTTAAGTGAAAAATAAGGTCAAATAGAGGCCAAAAATCTTTAAAACCCACCACACCAGATAAAGGCGTGCAGGGATCTTCAGATATCTGCAAGAAAAATATAGTTTTTTCCCGCGTATGGGTACTTATATTTTTTCTCCGCCGTGCTAAGAAAAGCACACACAAGGCCCGCCTACCTCGTTATAAGCATCGCGATGAATTCCCTCTTATCATGCTAGAGAAAAGCGTCCATAGGTGGTTATTCGTCGCTTTGCAAGCGCCGCAATGGGTCTTTTCCAATTGTGCAAAATTTCTTTTTTTTTTCCTTTCTTTTGAAACTCTCTTTTTTTTAAACTCTTTCTCTCTTTTTTTTTCTTTTCTTTTTTTTTTTTTGTAACTCTTTTCTCTCTTTTTTTCTCTCTCTTCTCACTCTTTTTTTTTTCTTTTTCAATCCTAGCCTTCTCTCTCTCTCTCTCTCTCTCTCTCTCTCTCTCACTCTCTCTCTCTCTTAGCAATGCACTTGTAAATATATACATTAGTGTTCTATCCAACACTAACACCCGTGTCCTAGATAATGTAATCTGGGCTTATATCATGATTAAAAAGGAATGTCAGCTAACTACCTAGGTATATAAAATTAATAATATCCGGTATTTATGAAAGAAGGGTAGGTAGATCAGTATTTTTTAGAAGTAAGGGTGACATATATAGAATTTCATAATTGAACTTAGACTTATATAGGGTGAATGCTCCTAGAGCTAATATAATTAAAGTTTAATTTAGTTGTTTTCTAATGCAATGCATGCTAGTTGAAAAGGTCTCAAATCAAATATGCATAAGATTTAAAAAATAGGCTTATAAAAAATAGTTTTAGAAAAGACTAGGCCTCCCCAAGTTCGGTACTTCATCCTCATAGGTCAGATTATCCGGACTCTACCCGCAAGCGGGGAGGTGTCTTATAGCATGGAGAGAGTGTGTGCATTAATATGCATGCAACCCCGGACGATTTCAGCTATTCCCTAGGTCATTAAGTTTCTAAGTTATTTAATTTTTAAAATTTTAGAATTTGATTATGAGTAGAAAAATAATTTTATTCCAGAGAGCCTAACAAAGACAGACCACAAAGATACAAGAAAGAAAACTAAAAAAATAGGCAAATTCTATTGAGTAATCAATATAAACTCATGAATATAAATCCATAAAAAGTAAAGTAAGAAAGTTCACGATAAGTGGTTTATAAATACAACTTAGGTTCTGCAAAAAAATAATGGTGGCCATGCCCCATCGACAACATCATGGATTCTAATTCTAATGAATGACACAAGTCTTAAAAGTTGGGCATTTCATCTTCAAGTCTTTATCTTTGGATCTTTATTTGGACCATCTTCAAGTCTTCATATGGATCATTATCTCCCTTTGAATCATCTCCTTTGGGCTCCGTATGATCGATCCTCCAAAAGGGTACTCAAATGGATCATCTCCCTCGCACGTCCCTCAATATATCAGGTTGAATGTCATCATTAGGTTTGGTAAGATATTTGAGATGTTTTGATCATAATGATGTAGTCTGATTTGTGATCGAACTTCATTTGGGCAGTGCTAAGACCTCTTACTTTGATATGTGTACTTTGACTCGAGATTTGTACCACTTTTGACTCGAGATTTGTGCCACCAATTTGGTTAAGCCAAATTGAATACAAAAAATATGATGTTTTGAGTATTTGCAATGTTCTGAATGAAATGACAAAGTCCGTTTCACCATTTAACTTCATTTGGGTAACCTCGAGGCCTCTTTTCTTGTATGTGTATTTTGCCTCAAGATTCATGCCACCACCTCGGATGATTCCAATTAATTAAATATGACATATATTTCAAGTGTCAACAACATTCCGGATGCAATGATAGAGTTTGTTCGTTAATCAAATGTCATTTGATCAGCCTCACGCTTTAATTTTGGGTGTTGGTCATCCCTTTTGATCAATCTCATCTGATTCAACTGCAAGGTGCCTTGACCTAGCAAAATTTGATGTCCTGATTGCAATTTTGCAGTTCGCTTGGAAATCAGAGGTCATTTGACCCTTCAAGTGATGTGTGGCGCCAATGCGCATATCACTTTATTCTTCAGTTTGGGTCCTTTCTCGTGTGGTTTGAGGTATAGGGGTCAATAAATATGTCTATCAAATATCACTTATGTAACAAAATTCCAAGTCAATAAACCATTTAAAATATTTTTTTTAGACTGTCAAACTCTCATGTTGTTGTATGTCCTCCAAAATACTATAAGTTTTACACTCGTGTCATCACTTGAGTAGGTGTTATCGATCTTAGTGCAACAAACTTCTTCTTACCACCACTAATAACTCTATCATCATCTCTATTTGCTGACCTTTCTCTATAAACTCTCGATACTGCAATCCATTATCCTTCAGTCTGCCTGGAGTATCCTACTCTAAGATCATTTCTTCTTCTAAATCTTTTTTAAGGACAATCTGCTACCATCTGTCCTTGATTTTACATAAAAAAAGTTGCCTTATAAGGAGGTAGCACTGACCCGAATGTCTTCTTCCACAATAAATACATTTTTTGTAGCTGTTGGTCAATGTTTTTTATCCATATCACCTTGAATCACTATATCTATATTTCTTAACATTAACACTTCCTCTAGATTCTCTACCTCTACTTGATTCATCTATATTCCTCCTCCTGCTATTATCATATTTGAAACCTACATGTTACTTGAATGTTGGTACTATCAAATTGATCTCTATCATTCTAGCCAACTCAACTAACTCAAAATACTTTGGAATCTATATAGGCACTAATGAATGTTGTAACTCCCTATTTAACCATTGTAAAAATATGTAAAACCTTTTTTTGGTAGTAAGGATTAAATGGGGATCGGGCTTACCAAATGTAATAAAATCACTTCATAATGCTCCACTATCTTACAATCTTACTCCAATTTGATGAAAGCTTCTTATATCATTCATCGGGCTCATAGAGGTGCGGACCACATCCTGAACACTACAATGAATTTGTACAAAGTGATCTCAGCATTGGTCTTACCCTGAAAGATTTCTCATTGTTGTCCCATCCATCATATCTTAACCCATCCTACAAACAAAAAAATATTAAATGGAACCTTCTGGCTCTATACACACTAAATTTTTTCAAAGACCATCTTTATCCTCAATAGCTAGTCTTATATAATCTAGGGTCCTATAATTCCTTTAAAAAGTGGGGGCTTCAAATTATAAATATATATCAAAGATTTTTCACTTTTTCTTTTCTCCTATATGGATTGCTCTGTGAATCACCCACTGTCTGTGCTATAACACTAGCCAACTACATAATACTATCTAACGACACTTCAGTTACACTATGTTGCTCATATGGTACATATTGCTTTTGTAGATCAACTATTCACTTTTGTTCCATATCAATATTGTATGTTAAATCAAGAATTATTGCATAATTGAGGCTTTAATGCCACGATGGTAATTTCTGGCACCGTTGCGCCTAAAGGCCCAGTGCTATAATGCTCTTATTTAAAAAAAGAAATATATTTACAAAAAAATCATATTTCAAAATTTATGGTTTGTTACACTATGATCCCTATGACTTCCATCACACGACTATAGCATTTTTGATCTCTGTCGTCTGATAATGGTCCCTTCAACCTTAGTCCTCTGACTATGATCTCTTGGTATCACTCGATCGACTACAATCCTTTTAACTTTCATCTCCCAATTACGATCAGTCCAACCTCCGTTGCTTGCCAACTATGGTCGCTATGAACTCCATCGCTCGCTAACTATAGTCCCTCCTACCTCTATCACTCATCAATTAGAGTCCCTCCTACCTCTGTCACCCGATAAGGGTATGTTTAACCTTTTATTTTCATATTATAGTCCCTCTAATCTCTATCACCTTCCAACTATTATCCTTTTGACCACTATTTTTTATTGACTATGGTCCCTCTGACCTCTATTGCTTGACTACAGTCCTACTGACCTCTATTGTAACTAACTACAATCCTTCTTGCCTTTGCCACTCACTGATTAGGGTCCCTCTAACCTTAGTCGTATGACTACGTTCCCTGACCTTCATCGCCCGACTTCAATCCTATCGACCAAATGAATAGGCCAATGTTCACTTGAGAATAACTCACATATCATTAAATTTATATAAGTCCAAACACGTAATAAGCTTTATATGATGTATATTTGCTATATTGAGTTAACACCTTCCCTCGAGGAAGAGCATCTTTTGTAATCAACGACAAATACTAGTGGAATTATTCTAAATGCATCAATCCCCGTGGTTTTTCCCTTTCAAAGTTTCCTACATAAAAAATATGGTGTTTATTCATGATTGTTGCACACCTCTCTCTTATCTGTGTATACTAGATCTTCTCACAAAGCTAGGATGTTAAACTCTATATCTCTCTACTACCGAAAATGTAACGACATGCAACAGTATTGTTTCTAATTTAAATAATATTATTCAACGTTCATGTAAAAGAAGAGATGTACTACAAGAAAAATAATATATAAAAATAAAGGAATAATTACAAAGAGGGTGGAGTTTTAAGAGTTAGAGGTTTAATCAAGAAATGTTTATTCAATGAACTAGAGATATATGATAGGGTTTACTCTATGGTTTGCTTTTCCATTTAGTTCTTATGTTTGGATATGTTATTGAGGCTCTTGAGATAACAATATAAGAAGAGTCAAGTAGAAGTAGTGAGCAAAAAGGTGAAGCATATACCCTACTTAACTATGTACAGTGCTTTGAATTTATTTTTTAATTTATTTACTATGAAGTGGATATTTGAAACCACAAATGAAATATCTCAGGTGCTGGAAAGAATTTTTCAAGACATCATAAATATCATGTTTTTTGTAAAATTCAAAGCAAAGGAATAAAATATGAGAGATAATGGGTGGAAACTTTGCTCGAAGAAGTCTGTACATTTAATGAGAAAAATAACAATATTGTTTAGCTTATACTTTTATAGTGCAAGGGAAGTCGAGGTGACATGCTTAAGTAATCACAAATCGACATCATTATTAAATTAAATTCTTTTATTTAGTGATAAATATGAAACTTTAAGAGTGCAACAATAAATTTGTTGAGATAGATATTGAGTTGCTTATATATGTATCATGTTTGAATTCATGTGGCTTTTATAGAACTTTTTACTAGCAATGATTGATATACGTGGCCAAATTCTATCTGTCATATTTTTTCAAATATAGATCTCTTGAGAATTTTATCATTAATATGGTATATAACGATGCATTCAAGATTTATAAGCAATGGAAAGCTTACATAAAAAATAATGGAGCTAAGAAAAATATTGTTTATCCTTTGGTATTCTAACTCATAAAATTTGGTCTAATATTACCAAGTGTTATAGCAATGGTTGAATGAGCATTCTTCTTTATGAAGATTGCAAAAAATAGTTTGCACATTTGTGGGGGATTCTTGGATGAAGAATTTTGCGAGTAGTTATATTGAAAATGACATATTTAATAGGATTGATAATGAAATGATTATACAACAATTTGAAAATATGAAAACATGTAGAGAAAATTATACGCAGCATCTATGGCCAATATGAACACCCAATGTTCTCAATTGTAAAATTTTCATTATTCTATATTTTTTTGTCTTATAGTAAGAACTCTAAAAAAAAAATGTTTAAAACTACCAATATCAATCCTAAACCGGGATGAAAAAAGTTAAGAATATTTTTAAAACTAAAAATTTATGCCCCTACAAAAAAAAATCCTAGCTCTGCCATTGTTTCAAATAACAAATCACAACAAGAAGGGCACTTAGGAAAGGTCTAGATTTTTTTTTTTTTTTTTTGTTTTTTTTTTGGTTTTTTTTTTTAGTTCATTTAGGCCAATTAAGACAAACTCAAACATAAATCACATATGCAAGCTTTGAACCCATTACCTCATGGTTGATAGCCAATGCTCCCAACCAACAGATCAAGACAGGCTACGTAAAGATCTAGTTTTCATTCAATAAATTTTGAATCTAAAGGGGATTAAAAATAAAGTTAACCTAAGGCCCCAAAATCTCCCTTAAGAAAATATCCATTTATCCAGCAATTATGTAAAGGAAAAAAGTTCATTACATCAACAACTTAAAAAATAGCCATTTATACATTTGAGTAGCAACAAGTTTCAGATCTGTCAAAAATTGAAAAAAAAAAAAAAGTGCAAACATATACAGTTTCAATATATTTTATCTTATAAGTGGCATTAGTATAATTAGAGAAGGCAAACCAAGCAACCTTCTAGTTTACTTATGATACATTCATAGCTTTTGTATCTGTTAAAAGCCCGAGAAGCAACCATGTGCTTTGAGGGCGTATGTAACAGTAAGCTTGTCTTGTAGCAACTTAATGCTAATCAAGGAGACACACTGCAATGATTGTTTCAAGAATGTTCCCCTATAAACATATTACAGCCATAAAAAAAAACACCATCAATGGAGCCCTCATAATATCAAGAGAATAGAAGAGCTGCAATAAATGAATGGTTGCTCCAACGAAGACAAACATGCTCAATTTAGGCTTCGTTTGGGACAATTTTCTTATTGATTTCTAAAACAACTTTTTTATACAAAAGTTTCTCATTCTAAAATTTTTTTTATTAAAAAACTATTTTAGAAAAAGGTAAAAAAGTTGTTCTAAATAAAATCTTAAACGGGGGATTCTTAGTGCAATGATACAGTTGAAATTGTCTGATTCTTGAATGTTGGGAGTAGTTGTTTCAAGGTTTTTTTTTTTAATAATAACTTTGATGTCCAAATCCCAAGCTTCAGTGTCAGAAAAATTATTACGTGCGGTGTCCGGACGCATCTAGAGACCAATCCGACGGCGCTACATCACCCAATGCACTTCCAATACATAGTGCATTATTATAAGTAAGTAATACTTTATCACACAAGATAGATAAGAAATTATTTTATCATTAATTAATAATTTAAACTATTAGTGTTTTTATAGAATATAATTTTAAGTGAGTGATTAAAATTTTTATATTTAAAAATAGATAATGATTAATAATGTACTTATCTAATGTAATGATGATTTGAGCGTTTTACAAATTAGTTCATAAAAATCTTTAAATTTGATATTTTGTATTAATTAATTATTATATGGATTAATAAAATGAGAAAAATAAATTTATTTTAAGTTATGTTTATTTGGTTCATTCATCTTATGATATACTTTTATTATTTATATGTTTGGGCAAGAATTTTTTTTTTGAAGTGGTTCATTCATTTATGATATATCTCATGAACTAGCTCGTTAAAAAGTTCGATTAGAGCTCGACTAAGAAACTCGATTAGAGCTCGACTAAGAAGCTCGATTAGAGTTCGATAAAATTTACTAATTTAAAATTTTATGGAATTAAAAAAATGAAGAAAAGATATTGTGCTAGCCACGTGCTCACATGCAATCCGCAGGCTCCCGCGAGCTCCCACGCCTCCTTAGTCCCACACTGTAAAAATAACTTATATTTATATTGTATATAATGAAAAGAATTGAAATCATAGTAAAATGGTAGAGGATCGGAATTGATTTACTTGTTGTTTTTCGATTTATTTTATTTTATTTTATTTAAATTGATGTGCGACTACGACAGATTAACTCTGTTAGTCTAAACTGGACACATGAATGATCGACTCATTAAGAGGCTTGACAAATTCAAATAAATGAGCTTGAACACAAAAATGAATTGAGCTTGAGTTTTCTAAATGAGCTTGAGCTTGATCAGCGAACTAAAATGTTTGTTTGTTATTGAGCTGAGCTCAAACAGGGTCCCGACAAACGAGCCTGAGCTCGAATATATTGAAGCTCGACTCAACTTGATTCGTTTGAAGCCATACTCATGATTACAGTCATCATTTTCATGCAAGAATAATAGATCAAGCGGAGTGTGAATCTTTTCATTACATGTTCAAAGTGAGAACATTCAATGATGGCTCCATAATTTTTTATTAAAATAAATAAAAGTTATAGGATTGAAGAAAATAAGAGGTTTAAAAGTTCTTCACATAAAGTCAATAAGAAAGCGGCCCAATCAAAACACCATCCACTAAGAGTTTGAGCTTTTTTTTAGCTTATAGGCGAGGGATCGAGTTAGACTGCATAAAATATACTTCAAAGTTGACCATTAGTCTGATTATCCTTGTAATTGCAAATGCATTCAAACACCAAGTTCCCTAAGTGGTCATAGGATTACGATGAATTAATTTTAGTGTCAAAAATTTTATTTTCTTGAGCATCAAGTAAGCCATAGTGAGTAATACAACAATAATCATTAAATTCATTAAAAGTTATCAATTCATAGAATTATTTTCCACAAGAGTTTAATATTAGTGATAAAAACTGCTACAAAGTTGACCAAAGAAAAAATGACTTACACTTCTTTTGGGACGGCCATCTTACTATTTTTTAATTAAAGCAGGTTTCTAGCACAATCTTTTTTAAGCTACTTTAAGTAGCAGTAAAAAAGCCGTCTCAAACAGAATCTTAACACTCATCACAAGAAATATAATTGAAAAGTAGTATTTAGAGAATACTTCCCTTGGAAATATTAATAGCATTTTTCCCACTATTTGGATAACTCATGCTGAGATGACCTTGTCCTTCATTTTTTTCATTTTATTATCATCTTTCATTTTCTTCCTCAATGAGCTCTTCAACCAATGTGCAAAGGTGTCCATAATCTTCCCTTATCATGATCTTTATGAAAAGCATAATATTTTTTTATCTTAAATCTGTTGTTGAGCATGTAAAGGGTGTAATCAACCAACAAAAAAAAAAAAAACCTTTATCTTTAATTGCATTCATCAACTCAGTGAAATAGATTTGTAAAGGACCATGATGTACATTTCTAGCAACTAGTGGAGGTTTCTTCATCAATGGCTATTGAATTGATAAGTTCTGCCGCTTAATTTGCTACTCAATTTGATGATGCACTAATGTATTTGTCTACTTTAGTCCTAATGAATACCTAAATGAGCGACTACATATGCTAAATCATTGGTGGTTAACATCTCATATTGAATGTGAATAATATTTTTTTGTAATTAATGTTTTGGTTCTCAACTAATAATTAACAAACCTTGTGAGTTCTTCAAAGATTTATAGGAATAGTAAATTGAGTGATGAATGGTCTTTAGAACTCAACTTAATGATGTTTATTTCCAATCAAAGTTACGAGAACCACTTGAGAGGCAATTCATTAAAAGTAGTCAAGTACAAACAACACTTTAATGTGTCATTGATGTTCAATAGGGTGCTGGTTGACTTATTATGTCATAATTAAGGTCAATGCGTTATATTCTCCCTTTATAATATTAGTTATATGTGATTTTGATCTTCATTAGAAGCATTGTCTCTAAAATCTCACTTGAGACTTTGATCATCATCTAAAACTTCCTCTTTTCTATTCATAGAGTAGGAGGAGCGGATTGTTCAATATTATTTGGATAATAGTTTTCTTCCAACATCAAGAAGCGCACTTGCACTCGCTAGTTTCCATCAAATGATTGAATTTAAAGATTCCTCTAGCATCTCCGCCTTTGAGTGGTTCTAGAAACATGCTCCAATGTTTCTTAGATTATTTTTATGAACTATTTTTCTGAATTCCTCAAGTTACATATTTATTATGAATTATTAGTTATCCATGTTCCTTAATCCTTCTCTATTTTATTGTTGTAATTCTTGTAGTTATTAGTGTCACTCCCTAAGAATTTAATTTAGAAGAATTGCCTTTTAAAATCTTTGACTTTAAGCCAGAGCCACTAATCATATACAATAGCCAAAAATGCATCTGTCACATCACTCTACTCAAATATATTAACGGCTATAAAAATAAACAACAAAATAAAAGAACCAATCAAAGAAAACCCGAATAAACTTTACACCATTGGTTCCTTACCATTTTCTTAAATTATGTAAAACATAGAATTAGCTAACAACTCAGCAGACTACCCAAACTTACAATTGTTATCAATGCATGAAAATAGAAATAATATACATGTAATCATTCAATTCATATCAATGTGAATTATAACAATCACTAATAATAATAATCAATGCAACCAGTGTAAATTAATAAATAACTTAAATCAATATAATCAATATCCATATAGGAATCATTACATTATGTTAGTTCTACACCAGTGTCATTTATAGTATCGTATCAAGTCAAATTATGAATAAATTTATATATTATATATGAAAATAAATTTATCAATTATTATGAATTAATGTGATCTCAATACTATGTCATACATATCAATATGTCTATCATATAATATCATGTATCATATATCTATTTGAATGTATGTTGATTTGTATCATTTCATATGTATCATATAGAGTGTATATCATGTATGAATATCATGTGTATCATGTATTGATAGCATTCTTATATTTCAAGTATTCTGCATCAATCACATCAATCTTATTATATGCATGTATTAGTCATATCATATATCCTATTCTCATGTCATAACATATTTTTGCAATTATCATAGTATATTATATTATATCATGTATGCATGTTCATACATTATCAATGATAATAAGCAAGGTAGGACATCTAACTCCAACAATATTTTTCTTAGATCCAGTATTATAGGCTCTTCAGACTACACATGAAGCAGTATTAATCATATTAGTCTTATAAACATGAATAAATCATATCACAAGTTAGCTCACATCATTTAAGAATTCATCATTTCCTATCCATTGGCATTTCATATTAGTCGATCTCCTTACACCTCCCATCACATCTCTGTGGAACACACCAAAAACTTATTTAAAAGAAAGCTCATTGGCTCACCCTCTTGTATAGGGTAACATATCTTTGACCAACTTGAATCAATCAATCATTTTCAGCTAACCTTTTTTGCTTTCATTCAAATGCCAAATCTTTTATATTATAATAAAAGTAATTTTCATGTTCATATCCAAGGCACTTATCATAACATGTAAATCTATCCAGTTAACTTATTGGTATGCATGCATTATGCCAAAATGCATGTTATGTTAGATGAATTGTGTACTTTATATCTGTCATGTATTTAATGTCCAAATCAAATACACTAGCTTCTACTCATTTTATATATGCTTTTATACTAATAATTTCATACAAAATGGCATACATCAAAAGCTACCTAGTGAAATCTCAAGATGATAATACCAAACTATTCAAAAAGAAGATATATATTACACATCGAAAGTTATACGGTGAAATTTTGTTAAATTGAGAGATATTGCAATTTTATCACATTAAAGAGAGGGAAAAACTCAAAAAATTAATATTTTTAAAAATAGGCATATGGTAAAAGTCACCAAACACGATAAGGAAAGTTTTGTAGTTAAAGTAATGAAAAATACCAGCGTGAACCTTGCTTTTTTTCTCATCTCTATCGTCTTCTCTCGCCCTTCTCACCTCCTCTTCCTGACCAAGTAACACACAAAAATGAGGGCAATGGGGTGGTGACTTCAATTTTCATAAAGTGGATTGTGATATTTTATATGAAAAAATTATGTGATTATGTTAGCAGTGCATTAAATCTATAGACCACATCGCCATAACATTGCTCCAAATAACTATATAATAGAGAAGGTAACACCATTATGCTCGATTACTCAAATTCCTTAATACAAAGAGGTCAGCGCCATAGTGCTCCAAATAGAATTTTTATGCATATAAGATTTTCATCATGGTATATTAATAGGCCATTAATCTAATGCAAATGAAAGTTATTATAATTTATCCATCTTAATTAGAAAAATATCATCCTCAACATTTCACATGATGTGCTATTAAGAGATAGAATAGATTAATGGTCATGAATCACATCAAATAATTTTTGTATTCAATCAAATCATTCACATTTATGCATATCAATCATTCACATGCCATTCAATATATTATGCAATTCATATCAATCAAAATTAATAAAATTTCAATTATATCAGAAAATTATAGTATTGGAGTTCTCAGATGTAACACCTACAGATCAATGAATTGTTCCACCTATTTTGATCTGATCTAATTCAAGGTAATCTATTGAATTTCTACACTAGAACCCTTCCGCATGTACTAAGGAATATTTTGCATGTTTTGAAAATCTAAAAAAATTTCCCCTAAGATGTTGTGGTGCAAAGGTAGGTGGCTCCGCGATGTTGAGCTATTCATATTTTTTCCTATTTAATTTGGGGTTGAGACAATGTGGGCTCCTAGAGGGAGCACTACAGCGCGTATGATTGAGCACCCTGGAACTCAACCAAATTTTAATATTAAAAATAACATTTTCCAATAAATCCATTCATTTCATCTAATTAAGGCACATGGATAGAGAGAGAAGATAATTTTTAGAGAAAGAAATATAGTTTTAGTTAACTCTGATCCATAACTAATAGTCCAATTCTAAAAGTTGTTTGATTCAAAGTAGGTTGTATTTTGCCTATCTTAATTTTAAAAAATATAGGAATTTCAAGAATTTTATGATTTAATTTATAATTTTATTAGCAAATGAATGGGAAAAACTTGATATCTATTAAACTTTCATAATATAACTTTATGAATGTTATAGAGATGATGATTCTAAACATTTAGGTATTTTATTAGAAATTTTATATAGGGGGTTTTAAAAATACGTTATTTTAATCATCTGGAAAATAACAACAATCCCCAAAAAAAATATTGTAATTAAATTAAAGCTCGATAACCATGACCTGAATAATATTTAGTAATTTGATTATATTTTAAAAAGTGCATTTCTGCTTAGTAGAATATTTTGATGCGAACTATTAAAACATTATGTTAAATTCTGAAATGAGTTTATTTATATTTATTTTAGTACAATGAAATAAAATATATGTTTATCTATTTAAAACGTATGATTATAAGGAGATCTGGTGTGCATGGGGGAAATTATGATCCGATGCTAAAGCCACATGAAGATCTTTTCTTGTGCAATATGTATATTCTCTTTTGTTGTTGTTCATTGAGAGTCATAAGGGCTTATTTTTTAATACATGAGATTTGTAGCAAATAATATATGTAGAAATGCACGTGGATGATTGAAGTTTTCCACTTATCGATTGAAGCATATAATTTGTGGGTCAAAGTAACCACCTAGCTAAGAGAAGTTGCAGAATTGCTACACAAAGTCATTGGTTTATTAGATAAAGTTGTCAATTTATTTAAATCAATACGGGCAAGTTTACTTTGCACTTAGGTTATAGTCTTCCCTGCTACACTCACCCAGGGTCTCTAGGAAGAGACTTTTAGATATGCACTTAAATTACATTAATTAAATACATTGGCTATATTTTTAGTACTCACCAATGATCATTTTAGTATAGAAGAATACAATTGCGTTAAAATTTGCACATCGTGCACTTTAAATCCAAAATTCACAAAAAGCTTGTGAAATCATCAATAATATAGATAAAATAAGCATCATTATATCATCAATTTAGCTAATATTCCATAATGAACAGCATCAACATCAACATTCCTAACATCAAAATGAATATGAAGACCCCCAAACTATCAACCTACTATTAAAAATAACTCATTAATAATAAATAGGAAACTTACAAATTCTACTTTATGGGTTCCTTTTTGTACCACTTGTGAATATAATTGATGATGACTACTTATGTTGATCAACTCCACAAAAATATTATACAGTTCATAAAGATCATGACCATAAAATGCTAGATCTTCGACATCTTTGTAATATTAATGAAGAATCATCAAACCAAAGAATAATCTCGACGAGTTTACACTTATCAAGCTTAAACTCCATCCTAAAAATATGGAAGAGTGAAGGGATGAACTAGTTCCAACATAACCTTCTAAGTTCGTAAAGATCATACAGTTCATAAAGATTATACAGTTCATAAAGATCATGACCATAAAATGTCGGATCTCCGGCATCTTTGTAATATTGATGAAGAATCATCAAACCAAAGAATCTCAAGGAGTTTACACTTCTTAATCCTGAACTCCATCCTAAAAATATGGAAGAGTGAAGGGATGAACTAGTTCCAACATAATTCATACAAATAGTTGGATCCCTGTCATAAAAATTGGTAATGAAAGTCTTGATTAAAAAGGGGACCATGTTTGATAAACTTTGTAATTCATTAATATTTTTTGAATAAAAGTGAGTTCTAAGACATATATTTGAAATCAAAAATACCCATAAGATTTATCTTTGAAATTTCATACGAAACTATATTTCTTATTCAAAATATACCTAGGAAACTCACCCTAAAATTTTGTAATACACTCAAGAAACTCATCTCTATATTCAAGAAAGTTATCATGAACCTCAATAATACATTCACTATTTTATACTTGAGGAACTTGCTCAACAGGCTCAACATATCTTGGATTCACAAAATAACTATTAAAAGGTTTAAATTTTAAGTCGATAGTTAACATACTAGTCCTATCATGAAGATGAAAGTTTTGATGTATGGAGATGAATTTCCCAAATTTGCATAACAGAAAAGCTTAAATAAGACTTGAAAGTGATATATCATACTTGGCCTATCATATTATTATTAATTTGGTATATTCTTGATAAAAGTTTGGCTAGCTACTAAATAACAATTTCATGCATTTTCAACATATTAATTATACTCAAAACTTTATAAATATATTGTGTTAAACTTCATATTATTTATTAAAATTATCATCAACTGAACAATAGTGGATATCAAAAAACACATACATTGGGCTCTACCTAGCATGACATCATTGGGGTCTAGGTGCACTCTAGGTAAGCGCATAATTACTAGTCTAACTTTTTTTATGCCACTCATTGGATGATTTCAATAATGAAATACAAGTGTGTATTTATTAATCTTAGTTAGTATAATTATTCATATTACAATTAATCACTTATACACATTTAGTATTAGTTAGATCACATTATATAGATCATTTCTCCAATATTTGTACACTTTATTCATTTTTTATTTTGTAATTTCATTATATTCTTAGCAACTATTAGTATCATATGTGTTTCCTCTATAAGTGTATTTATTTAATATATTATTTATCTTCTATTAAATTTTGATTTGGGAGGATTCCAATTGATGAATTTTACAAATTAGAAGTGCCTAGTTGCAAACATATGTAATAACCCAAACCCCTCCCCCCTTGATGTGCACTAATTTGCAAGGAAAATGATATATTAAGATCAAGGACAGCATAACAAAATAACTAAGATTATAATAAAGTAATTCAAGTTTGTTATTAATGGACCGAGTGTTGACCCATACATTAAAATACACGTAAAAAGAGGAAACATTGACGACTTAAGTGATACTTGACGGGTAAGACAAATCACTTAAGTGGTCAAATGAACTCCAAATGTCGAACGGACTATGCAGTTTCCATCATATTGTCGAATTTGCCTAAGAGGGAGCCCCTAGCAATAAAATCGGGTGAAAGAGACCAAAGTTGGAAATTGACTCGCGGTGCTGTCCAAATGATGTCTGATCACAAAAAGAACTTCATTGTTACGTTTAGAATGTCCGAGTCATCTAAAATTGACTATAATTTTTATCAACTAAAATCATGTGAGGAAATTAGCATGCATTCCAAGATGAAACTGTGCATATTTTGAGAAAAGTTTGTGAATCGAGGTAAAATGAATTTCTTATATTCTTTTATCACCTTCATAATAATATCGATTAATAGGAAGGGACTAGAGAGAGACTATTCTAGCAATTAGTGAAACCTTAGATATTAATAATATTGATAATAATAATACTGCTATAAATATTATTATTATTATTATTATTATTATTATTATTATTATTATTATTATTATTATTATTATTATTATTGTTGTTGTTGTTGTTGTTGTTGTTGTTGTTGGTATTGTTGTTATTGTTGTTGTTGTTGTTGTTATTGTTATCGTCTTCTAATAAAAAGAAAGAAGTACAAAAAAAAGAGAAATTTTTTTTTAAAAAAAAAAGTGTTTAGTGATCGTTACCGCCATCGACATCAACACCGTTGTCATCACCTCATCATGAAGGTATAAATGTTTCTAAACTCAAAATCCTCATAATCTCATTTTCGGTGATTGCGGTGCACTAGAAAATCACCTATGTGGGATTTTGTTGAGGTGGTGGGAGGGAATCCTATGTGTTACTTGCGGAGAGGTGGCTGACCCATGTGCACGTTTCTCTTAGCATGGAGGGGTAAGACCTAAGTAGTCATGTACTAGCTTCAGTGCCTGCGAAGAAAAACTACACATTTTTAAACAGGTACCCCTGAAGAATCATGCACGCCTTTCTTGGCATGGTGGGATTAAAGTCTATGGTCGCCGTGTCATCTAACAACAACCATGCACATCTTTCTTGATATGATGGGAAGGCTAAGACCACCTAAATTTCCCCTAAAAGGTAGAGACACCGAAAGATCGAAAGATTGCCAAAATTTGAACTAGTAGGAGATTTGACTTGGACAATTAACATGGAACATAACTCAATTCAAATGGTAGGGAACTTGGCCTTAAAACATTCAAATGCATGATCACATTAAAAAATAAATACTAAGCAATGATTCAAATCATTCAAATGAATATCAATATGCAAGCAAGGATTCATGGTGGATAAAGAAAACTTTAATTCATTACACCTACAATAAGAACATATAATTTGACCACAAGTGATAATGCAAAACCCTTTACTCACCTTTGAACAATAATCTGTTATATTCATCTCAATAAAACAATTAGGGATAAGTGAAATTAATACAATGACATGTTCATAAGCAGAACATAAAGGTGTTGATTGACATACAACAAAGGTGATGATCCACCAACAGAGTATGCTTAAGGTGGTTGTGATGAACACAACATACTTGAAGCTAATGGCAATTAATTTAGAAACAAACATATCAATGTGCCCACAATTAATGGCAGTTGACATGCAATGAATCTAACAACAAACATGTCTAAATAAATTGCATTGAACACAATGCATTATCTACAAGCAAAGACAATAAATTGATAATAAATATAATTACATATCGATAGTTACAGGAGACTTATCGTGCATATGGTAGCCCACCTATGAGTGACAAAGAATAATATGTAATAAATGTTAGGGTATTCACATAGCCAACATCAATCTAGTGTCAGGCAAGTGCATTAATGCCCTATGAATAATGATGGCCAATACAATCCATAGACAACCAGCAATGATAGATGTGTTGTAAGTATGATAGACCCCCTTACGAGTGTAGATATGCACACAATGTACTATATATAAGAAAGCATAACATATCTATAATGAATATGAACTCCTATGAATCAATGTAGGAGATTCATTGTGCACTCGATATATTACTTATAAGTTAAAGCGATATGGCTATGACGAAGAATACAAACTGATAATATGTGTGACACTTACACATGCAGATGACGTTAGAAGGTATGCATTCAACGCAGCTCACCCACAAAAAATGGCTAAAGGTTTGTAATGCACATAATACTCCATCTACAAGAAATACTAGAAGACCTGTCAAGCATACGATGGTCTACCTACATGTTGGAATAGTAGACACATAATGAGTATAGCTTACTCACGGGTAGTAGTGAAAGACTGAAAATGCACACACTAAACATGCTTGCAAATGATGGTATTCCTTATTGATATATCCAAGCCACCCTGGATAAATGTCGGAGCATTTATAAAGTCAACAACAAATAAGCTTTCAGCAAATACAATGATACGTCACAAGTAGAGGCGATCAATGTACAATAAATGCAAGTACCTACGAGCCATTGCAAGAGATTCATTAGTGGATGATAGTCTAACTGCATAAAGCATTAAATTACCCATGGTTCAACACTATAATTCACTTGTAAGCAGAAATAAAGAAGTTATAGTAAAAAGTAATGAGCCACCGGTGAACTAAGGCAGCAGAGTTGCAATGCCAGGCTATCACATTATATAAATCAGCCCGCCTATAAATAATAGGTGGAAGGCTCCTGATGCACCGCATAGAATATTTGCAGGCTAAATTACACTCCTGCAAGCACAGTAATGAAGAAAATAATAGCTTGCAGAAGACAAAATAAGCTAAATAGCACCACTGATGCACAACAAATGAAGGTCAACATATTGTTAATTCACGTCATCGAATCTGCAACATTCATGCAAGTGGACAAAATGTGTTTACAAGCACACAAATATAAACATGTACATTTTCCAAATGATCCTCATGTGCATAATTGAGAAATTTTAAATATTGTAAAAACACCTCCTTCTGCATTGAAATCCGCACTGATACATTCATGGCATGCATATGCATTTTCCAAATATTCTGAAAGGTACATAAAACATACACACACATTCTAGTATACAGGTTATGATATGCAAGCATATTATTCAATATGCAAATTATACCACACTGCGGTGGCGTGTTATATTAACACACTATCATAATATGCATATACACGTCACAACATGCAAAGTGCTTTGCACAAACAAATTATCCAATATGGTAAAGTGCATGACATGCTACGTTAGTGCACAGAGCCACCACACAAATGCATTATGCAAATGCATGAATAATACATGAATGTATTGTACACACATGACTAACACACACACACACACAAATATACATACAATTGTGAAGGTACATATGTGATCACACAAATATATAAGTATTTATGTAAATATGCATATACACATGCATATATATTATGCCCCGGCGATTATGCACACACGTAACATCTGAGTATACAACATGGGCCAAGAAATGAACTTAAATTCAATCTTGTTCCTCTATCTACAAATAGATGGAATCGACACGGCTTGAATCATCAAAAAACTATATGATCGTAGCCCCGACCGAAGTATTTGATTTCATATGTTCACATTAGGCCTTCAAGATCTACAATAAGAAAAAATCACTAATAAAGGGATAAAGCTAATATCAAACATGATCCTCTATTGATAAGTAGATAGAGTTGACAAGGTTTCACCAATAAAATGAAAATGCTCCTAAGCACCTTGATGCTCACCGTGTGAAAAAAAAATTTCAACCGAAGGGGATGCAAAATATTTGAAAATGCCTCAAAAAATTTCATGAAATTTTAAAACTCAAAATTCATCAAAACCTAAATATTTAAAATTGAAATAAAAACACCAAAATAGTTAAAGAGAAATTCATCCACCCTCCACAATGGTTTCCCAAGGTGGACAAGTTAGAAAATCACTTTAGCTCATAAAGAGCAAATACTTTTTGGAGAATATGTCACACTCTATGACCTGTATTAGAAGAATTACATCTATCTTTTATTTTAACCATTTAAATATAGCTTATCAATAAATAAATAGTGTAAAAAAATATGATGATATTTTTATCTTGTCTGGAACCTCATATCATAAGATCCTTATTATTTTCTTAAAACATATAAACCCACGTAATAAGCATATAGCCATGTGGACCTCCAAAAGAGCACCGCTCGTGGGGCTCGAACGCAAAGGGTACGGCCGCACTATCGAATAGGACAAAACAATCGTAGGCCCTTACACTCGACACGAACAGGTCAATGGAAGGGCAGATTGGATCATACATATGACTAACCATTGAGGATAGCGGCTCTCGCCAGTTCACCCCGATGGGTAGTAATATACACGACCTGATCACAGTCACGAGTTTCCCCCACCCGGTATATTAGCTCGGATGACGTTTTATTAGAAGTGGGGCCAAGTTTCCCATGGGCGCAAGCCCCCATGGTTAATTACATCCCAGGTCGAGACCTGAGAAAACTCTCGATTAAGGATCATATATTATCCCTCTCAAAGTGGGATTAGGATAAGGGTGTAGACTAAGAAGTCCTATTCAAAAGGAAGAAATATCCAAATGGTTAAATCCACATGCAGATTTCACACCAGTATTCGAAGGATCAAGGGTACTAAAGAAGAAATTAGAGAAAGGAAGTCAAGCACTTAATCACAAGCGTGAGAGAAAAGATGGAGGTGGCGCCATCCTGTGATGCAGATAAGTAGGATTTATAGTCCCTGAAGAAGGGACCTACCCACTATTTAGGCATACTACTAGACCGAATGTAGTAGCATTGAATCCTAAATCTATGTTGGGTTTAGTGTTCTACGCACACTAATACCCATGTCCTAACTAATGCATTGTAAAATCTGGACTTATCCCGACCTGGATTGGGGAGCCAACTAACCACCTAATCGCTTTAAAACAATGGTGTCAAGTTAATTATGAGAGATGGGTGGGTGGTATAGTTCTTGGAAGTATGACCGATATCTAGAGAGTTTCCTAATTGGTAATGGACTTATGTTGGTAGATGCTCCTAATTAATGCAATTAAATTTTTATTTTAATTGATTTCTAATGTAAGGCATGCTAGTCAAAAGATCAAATCATAAATGCTTTGGATTTAAAAATAGGCTTATTAGAAAATAGTTTTTAGAAGGAAACTAGACTTCCCCAGGTCCGCACCTCATCCTCATAGGCCAGATTATCCGGACTCTACCTGTAAGCGGGGAAGTGTCTCATAACAAGGGGAGAGAAGATTTTATTAATATGCATGCGACCCCGGATGATTCTGGCAGTTCCCTAAATTTGTTAGATTTCATGTTATTTAAACCTTAAAATTTAAATATTAGTTATGAGTAGAAAACTTTTGTAGTCCTTCATGAGCCTAATGATATTCAGGCTAAAACAAAGATCAGATTAGGTTTAATTTTAGTTAATTTAGTTTGTTGATTACTTTAAAGCTTATGGTATTAATATTTGAAGTTTAAATTACATTAGCCAATTTTGGAAAGTCCTGGGTCCTCTTAGGTGCTAAGTTGAGCAGGTCCAAAAGGTCACTATGGGAAATCGGCTAGGTTTAAGGTTTCTAACATTTTAGGTAAATACTAGGCATTAAGGTGAGTTGTTATATAGGTAGTTTCTTGGATTTGGAGTTTCCTAGGCAAAGTTATGAATTTTCCAAGTTTCAGGCCCTAGACTATAGGCTCGGGTTGACCGGAATGTTGACTTTCTAATTTAAGTTAGTTTCTGGAATACCAATATTTTTAATAAATACTAGACCCTAACTAGAGTTGAATGCAACTGAGTTTGCCTAATTTAGAATTTTCTACAATTAGTTATGAATTTCTAAAGTTTTGGTATTTAAGGGAATTATCTAAATTATCTAGTTAAGGGCTGATTTTATGATTTTGATCCAAATCAGCTCCAAACTGATTGAAATCACCGCCAAAGGTCAGGACTAACCTGAGAAAGTGTTCCCAAGTGTTTGGGGAAAATTTGGAATTTTTAATAATTTATTAGAAGCAAAAAATGTAATTTTTAATTAAGGCTAAGTTAAAGGACAAATTGGGGTCAAACTAAGGTGACTTATTTATCTCAGGTTAAGAACCTAATTATGAACAATTTGAGATATTATGGGTAATTTTTTGAGTTTAAATGGATTTATCGTAATTTTTAGAAAGTCTCAGGGCTCTATTTACCACGTAAATTAGGGTTGATTAATTAATGGGTCTAAAGAGCTCTAAAAATTCATAGAATTTTTTGGGATGTTTATGATGTCACTAAGTTTAAATTTTTAAGTTTTCAAGTCAATCATAGATATATCCTAGCTCCTAGAAATTTTCTAAATTTGCTAGACTAGTTCTTAATTATTGTCCTTAGGGTGTCACTACGTTGTATGAGCTTAAACTTGAGTTTTGGACTAACCCTTGGATAATGATGCAAGGTAACACACAAAAGTAGTAAACACACCATGCCTTTAGATCTAGGAGAGCCTAAGCTAAGTGGTGGTGAATCCTACACATACAAACTACGATAGAGAAAAGTAAATACACCTAATGAATGATTGGGACTCAATCACCCACTAATCCACTCCCCATGATTGCTCTTCATGCATATAACATATGTTTAAAATTCCACAAAATAATGGATCTCCCAAAGTTAGAATTTAATTATAAGTAGTTTTAAAATAATTTCAAAATACTTATAAATATAAATATATTTTAGAAAATAAGATAATTAAAAGTAAGTCAATTCATAATACATAAGTATAAAGAGACCCACTGACCACCCTAATGAGGTTTCAAAATAATTTGAAAATAATTTTTAATTTCAAAATAATTAGGATAATAATTATTTAAATAATATTAAAATACTCAAAATAGCTAAATAAGATAGAAATCTATCAAACAGTGAAAATTAATTTTTGAAAATAATTTTAAAATAAAATACACATTGTTTTGAAAAGAACGAGGGGTTGCACACCGAAATCCGATTTAACACGAGAAAGTTATGAATTTTCGACATTTTAAAGCTATAAAAGGTATTTTTACAATAATTTAAAATAATGCATATTTGAAAATAATTATTAAAATGAAATAAAATAATAGTTTGGAATTTCTGAAATTAAAAATAATAATAATAATAATAAGTTTTATAGATTTTAGAAAATAATCATATTTTTCTAATATAATATTAAATATTTAAGTATTTAGTTAATTACCTAATTACAAAATTAAAAATAATAAACTTGAAATTGAATAATCTTTCTGCATCTAATCTCTGATTTAAGTAAAATAAGAAATACTTATTACTATATATATTTTATTATATAAAGAAAAAAGTTAGCAAAATACAAATACTTAAATAATATTATAATAATAATATATAGTAATGATACTACAATAATAATATAAATAATAAAAATAATAATAATAATAAATTAATAATAAATAATAATTATAAATAAATAAAATAATGCTAGAATTAATAATAATAATAATAAAAAGGCTATTTTAATATTTTTAAATATTTAAAAATATACTGAATATTTTAATTTTAAAAATTTTTAAAATATTGGGACGAAAAATACAAACAAAAGAGTTATTGCACGTTTTTTCCGATCAAAATTGAATTTTTTATGAATATTTAAGTAAAACAACTTTTAAAAATAATTTAAATAAATAAAAATCTAAAAAAGCTCTCGGCTCGATGCGTGGCACGACGGATTCATCCGCAGTTTTCGGGCAATTATTTGCAATGACTTGCGCATCCATATGCAATGATTGCAATGATTGCAATGGCGGCGCGGGTCGAATCCGTGGCGACTTATCCACGTCATCCAACCCCGGAACCGTTCGATCGCATGCAGTTCGAGCGGAGGGCCTAGATCATGCCACATGGATAGCAGAACCATGAGGCGGAAGTTCGCGGTCAATCCAGACTGCGAAAGAGTCAGATCTCGACCGTCGATCGTAACAGATCTCGTTCCAGGGCATATAAACTCGAACTGAAACCCTAAAACGAAAATAGGCTCGTTCTCGCGATCAGGTAGACCAAATCGTGCGAAATTTTAACCGTACATCCTAACTATGAAGAGCATTCATGGGGGTATAGGCTTTATGTTCTAAAACGATGTAAATAAAAAGTTATTTAAATCTAAGTGTAGTGACCTAGGTTAAGGGTTTTAAAGAAATTTCACCGTTAGATCTTCAAATCTTTGACACGGTTGAGCTTGTATATTGTCCTCATATGTTTCCCTAGTTGAAACCACGATCAATCGAGCTTTGGATTGAATTGATCGAAGCCTTCGACGGATTAAGCCAAACCTCGCCGGGATCTCGCCGTCGGCGACCTTAGCCGCTCGGATTTGACTTGGGAGAGGTGGAAGGAGTTGGAAGGAAGTTTGTCCCCAAATCTCACGAGCTCTGGAGGTTTGGAGAGAGAGAAAATAAAAAACCACCCTCTTCAAAACCTAATTTTTTGCTATTTAAGGCTCTAAGTCTCCAAGGAAAGGCAAGGATTCAATCCATCTATAATCCCTCCCCCTAGCCATGGTTTTTCAGGTTGAAATCAATGGAAGGGAGTTAAATGCAATTAATGGCTCTTAATGGGACTTAATGGGTCATATTTGACCCATTATGACTTGAGTTGACCAAGTCAAGTGTTGACTTGGTCAACCTAGTCAATTAGGTCCATGGAGTCAAGGGATTGAGCCAAGAATGGGTTTGAATAGATGCAAAGTTGATTTGGGCTCTAATGGGTCTAAATGGGTCAAAATGACCCATTAAGGCTTGGATTGACCAAGTCAAAGTTTGACTTGGTCAATTCAGCCTATTTAGACCCATGAAATGATGTGGATGAGTCCAAGGAAGGATTGAAATCAATTTAGAATCCAATTGGGCTTAAATAGGCTAAAGGGGTTAATTTGGGTCAACTCCGGTTGACCTGGTCAACCAGGTTGACCCAGGACCTGGGTCTGGGCTCAACAGACTTGGCTTGACTCCCATAACCCATTGAGATGGGTCCTGGGGTCTAGCCTAGTCAAATTTAACCAGGTTAACTCCTTGACCTAGTCTAGGGCAAAAAATATGTCAACAAGCCCAACTAGCTAAAATCTTACAACTGAAATCAATGAAAGATAAAAGAGAACAATATGCTATAAATCATATAAAGAAATATATGTATCAATGTCTATATTAATTATATTTATTAATTTATCCTTCATAGTTTATCACATCTCAATCCATTACATCATCATTGATAATATCAATAACAGTCAATAACACTAATGTCAATAATAATATTAGTATCATGATCAATAATGTTAAATAATATTAATGATAGTAAATAATATTAGTGTATGTCACAATATCATTATAGTGTTCAAAGCAATGTGTATATCAGTATTTTGATATTCAATGAGTGTATCTTATGAATATCTTGTTCCTGCACTTATGACTCCAAATCAGTTGTACCTTATAACTCTTAATCAATGTACTCCTTATAACTCCACTTGAATCACGTGAATCGGTTGTTGCCTAGACTCCATATAACTTCCAATAAATCTCCATCTCCTTATGACTCTCAATTAGTAAATCATGTGGATTAGTAGGATATCACAGGGAGTTATCATATCATATCTTTGATATCATTCAGTACTTCATTTAAGATGCAATAAAATCATATCAAATCGTTCAAACTATAGTATATCCAAACTTGCACGGTGAAGGCTTATGAAAGATGAAAATAATGTATTTTTTGACAAATTTAGAAGAGATAAGGACGTGGCACGTGTCCTCTAACTGATGATTTCGCTATCAAATGACACTACATATAAATATTTATGAACGAGACCCTCTGACGGGATGGTTTTGCCACTAAAAGACACCTTTAAATTACAGTCATGGTTAAAGTCCGTATGTTCTTCAACGACGTTAAATTTTTTAGTAATGAATTAATATGATATGATTGATAGGGCATAAAGCCCTATGGTAGCAAAGGTAGATTTAATTTTTGTCCTCTTAAACAAATATTCACCCTATGTCTATAATGTACCCTTAGACGAAGCAACTCATCGCTTCCAACAAGGATTCTTTTATCAGGTTGGGTCGACTATCTCCACTAACTAAATAGACTAGGGACCATGATGACCCATGACGACAGAACCATGAGATCTTGATCGGGTTTATCATCATCCTTCCACTATCTGCTTTAAGTGCAAGGTGGTGAATTTCTAAATTTTAAATATTAAATTTCCAAATACCTAAATATATTGCTACTATATGCCAAATATTTGACAATTAGTCATAATAGAAAATTCTCTCTCATTATCGGGAGGATCGGGAGGGGGCAATTAACAATAGGAGCTTGCGCCTATAGAAAACCTGGACTCATATCATAAAGTCCTCGCAAAACATAGGCTAAATCTCAAGGTACTGTCTTATTTAAAATACAAACTATCTTCTAAAAAATTTGTCTCAAAACTTATACGTTAAAACTCCCATCAATGACTCGACAAAAAAATAAATAAAAGGAACCATAGAGAGGTTTTAAAACCTCAACAATTAATCCATCCCCATCATTATCATTTAAATTTTCCTTAAAATACTAAATAATTATACATCTATAAAAAATTAAAAATAGAACGAATTAAAATTATAAACTAATCTTAATATATATATATATATATATATATATATCTTAAATAAGAACTTTCAAATATTCAAAAATCAAAAACACCTAACATGATAATTAAAAATAAAATACATAGTAATGCAATTTGTTACCATAATATTAAAGCAAAATAGAATATTTTAATCTTTAAAAAAAAAATCAAGACACGTGATTAAAATTTTTCCACGCATCAATTAACTTTAACACAAAGTTAGTTGACAAACTTCATTACATACTTATAACACCAATCATAAAATCTCTATTAAACTCACATATCATGTTAAAAATGTGGCTAATTCAAAAGTTTGTAAGACCTATAATTGATCCTCAAATTGGAAGTCAAATATTTAAGTCTTTGTTTCGAACGGCTTTTTTTACGCTTCTTAAAACAGCTTTTCAAACAAAGTCTAAGACTTCATTTGAAACGGTTTTTTACTGCTTCGTAAAACAATTTTTTAGTACAAAAGTTAACATTTTTATACTCAAAAACTACTTTAAGTAGCAGTAAAAATGCCGTCTCAAATGAAACCAATCTCTAATATATATATCAAAAGTATGCAGATATTTTGATTACATCAGTTTATCTAACAAATATAACACGTGAGTTTTCTCGGGCTCCGACCTGAGATGTAATTAACCACATGGGCTTTCACCCATGGGAAACTTGGCTCCACTTCTAATAAAACACATCTGAGCTAATGTATCAGGTGGTGAAAACCTGTGATTGTGATTAGATCGTGTATATTACTACCCATCGGGCTGCGCTGGCGAGAGCCGCTATCCTTAATGGTTAGTCGTATGCACGATCCAATCTATCTCTTACAATTGATCTGTTCGTGTCGAGAGTAAAAGCCTACGATCATTTTGTCCTACGGGATAGTGCAG
This sequence comes from Dendrobium catenatum, assembly GCF_001605985.2. Lineage (NCBI taxonomy): Eukaryota > Viridiplantae > Streptophyta > Magnoliopsida > Asparagales > Orchidaceae > Dendrobium > Dendrobium catenatum. The sequence continues at coordinate 694,140 of NW_021319627.1, forward strand.
CCGTACCCTTTGCATTCGGACCCCACGAGCGGTGCTCTTTCGGAGGTCCACAGTAGTGCATGCATCTTATGTATATTATTAAATCAATTAACATATCAATATATTATATATATCATCACGTATGCCAATGAGTCATTATTTCATCAAAAATAAATGTTATGTTCATGTATATTAATTATTATGGATCATATCATATCATAATCATCAATGTATATTAAATATCAATAATCATATGATAGTATCTTGTGTTTATATCTATAATATACAAAATAAGCCTATTAAAATAATCATGTTCCATTAGGGACATTATCTTATTATAATTTATACTAGTGTCGTATATCATTGGAAATCATCATATTTTACATCAATCATATACATAATAGAATGAATGTAGAAATCATGAATAGTTATAAGTAATATTCTTTATATCATCATATCATTTTAGATCATAAATATCATCAAACCTGAACGACTCACGAAGAACATAAATATCAACAGAATATCTGATTATTCAAAAGACTAGTGTTCAACAGTATTAGAAGATCTCATTAAACTATTTACAGAAATCACAAAGAACATAAAGATCGACAGAAGATCTGATTATTCAGGAAATTAGTGTTCAACAGTACAGGCGATCCCATTAAATTATTTACAGAAATCAAGCTGTACAACTTATTAATTGTGGCAAGACATGAAAACAGCAGAAACAAATTTTGAACTTCTACTGCAATCTATTTAATGAAGGTTTGAAGTGAGAATACCAAATGTATTCTCTCCACTGTATGTGACATAAAGAAATCCATCTTCATCTTTCTTTTCTTCATATATTTTTGACATAACAGAACCTAAGGAATTAAAAAAAAAATTATTGATGCCTTTCTGCTAAAACAAACTTCAAATTTTTGATAGAGAAAAACAAAAACCTGTTGGTGGAAGCACGTTATCGACAAATATAAAAATGGCTTTCTCTGCACTCAATTTGATTCTCTTACGAATCACATAAACAAATTGGCCTACTGTCAAGTCTGCAGGAACCAAATATCTGCATATCCAATACGCAACATTGTTTGGTTAAATTAACCTATTTCAAAGAGAAAAAAAAAATAATTTGGATGGGCTTTATTGTACACTATAAATGATATCCAAGAGCCGCACAAATATCAGCATAAATCTAAGGGTAAGAAAACTCATCCTCATGCAAATTCCATGAGATATATACTAACACAAATTTTTTTTTTTTTTTTTTCAAATTAGTAGCTAACCACTACAATGAGAATAATTATCATAAATACATATTGGAGGCTTTAATCTATTTTAGAATTACAAGCACATTAGCGAGGAAGTTATACTGATAGAAATGCTTTCATGCATCTCAAGAAAAAAAGAAGTATTGCTAGATTTGAATTTCTACATTCCCAAGAGAGGAAAACCTCTACTTTGTGGCATTTGATAAACTGATTAGAAACATATAGCATATAACAGATTTAAGGACATGCAAATAGAAAAAATCAGCGGTGTTCATTCATAGCTATACAAGATTATGGATAGAACAATCATGCCATATAGCAACTTTTATTTTCATAAGAAAATCAGCATGTTCTACTTTACTATACCAGCATTTCTACGATTTTGTAAATAATTGATGTATGAATTTAAAAAAAAAAAAAAACATTGAAAGGAACCATAGCCCATTGGTTAGTAGAGAAGATTTTTAAATGCAATTTCTGCTCACTATTCCCACAAAAAATAGAAATCCAAAAACACGTTAATGAGTACAACAAGGACTTACTTTTTCTTGTCAATGTTTGTTATATCACTTCTCTCAGCCTTCTCCACAATTACCTTTAAGAAATAAACATAATTCAATACAACCACCACATAATCATATCAATTACAAACCATAAACCCTTTGAAAATACAACCAAACAATGAAAGCAACAGCCTCATCAATGAGGATAGAGATAAACTAGTAGCAAAAAATCGAGTCAATCAAACCTCATAATCCAATCAACATACTGAAGTAACAGTTCACCAATGCAAAATGATGCCTATTAGCAACAAACAATAAATATAACCACTTCTAAAATAGATATTTTTTTCCTTCCTAGTTTTCAAGATTACTCTTCAGATTATTCTGTTCATGCCAAACACAATCAGCTAATAAACATAATAATAAATCTCAGATGAATTATAATGAATGGTGATAACTTTTAATACATAGAATTAGTTCTAAAGAAACAGATTAAAAGTTTTCTTCATCTAAACAAATAGTATATCAATAACATCAATAGATGAATGGTAAAAAAAACATAAAAACCTCATCTAGGAATTAATATCAAATACAAATTTCATGAGATGTATGTTTAGGCCAAATTTTGCACTAGTTCATCAACTGGAAATAATATTTGACAAGCTGAAATAAAGTCAAACACCATTGCCATGCAGATGGAATAGAGCTTTTAACGACAAGTTCACAGCACAAATCAAAATTAGAATACAAAATTTTTTTGGAAAAGCAAAATAGATAAAAAGTATAACCAAATGAAGCCTAAAATTTTAATAGACAAAGCAGTCCCATCACAGATTTAGCAGAACTATAGAAGATGAAAAAAAAAAATCCACGTTGACTAAGATAATCACCAAATATATTTGAACCAGAAATTTGCCGACCAGATGAAGACAAGCAATCACCCAACAAATAGTTTAAAGCATCTTCTAAACATACATACTTGAACTATCAATATTAAGAAGAACAAAAAAAAACTTGAGCCTGAATCTGCTAGGAAATTCCAAGATTTAAACCGCGCAAAAGAAAATCAATGAAAAATCAAATAGAACATCGTTTCATCCATAAGTCAATATTTTCTAAGGTAACTTATATGAACTAATCTTCATGAACAAAAACGTCCAGAGAAGTAAACCTCACCGGAATTCTATCCGGGTACTTTTCTCTAATTCTAGCAGCCTCGGCTCGTCTCTTCTCTGTACATCACAAAGAGAAGTCATCAATCAAAAGAATGACCGTCCGATCATCCAATTAAAACAAAGGGGACAAAGACGCAAAAAGAAGACGAAGCAGATTATACGAACCAAAGTCATGAACCAGCTTGAACGAACTATTCGCCATCCTTTTTGCAGTTCCCCGCTGCATAAAACATCATTATTCGATTCACATCTCCAAAAACCCGTTACAAAATTCAACGATTTTTAAACAGAAATTAAAAATACAAAATAACAAAAAAAACCCCGCTTTTACTCGACATCAAACACCTGCATCTGACAAAAAGAACTGCAAGCAGATTATAGAGAAGGAACCGAGAAGATCGAATAGAAAGGAAAGGGAAAAAGAAGAAGTCTTGCAGATTAAAACGTACAAAGTAAGAAAGAGGGAAACCTCAAGAGAAGGAAAGAGTGGAAGGGGCGATCGATCCGGAGAGCAAGATTAGGAAGGAGAAGAGAAAGACGATTCCTCAACGCTGTTTTTGCTTCCGGATGAGGGCGTGCGTATATTAAAAGTGTCAAAAAAAGTGAGCTTGAATTAAAATTATTTTAATTAGGATAAAATATTACAGTTGCGTCTGCGTGGTAGGATCACTCAGAACAATAAAAAAAGAAATATTTTTTTATTATTTTTTAATAAATACATTTAATTTCATATATTATATAACTTTTTAGTAAAATTAAATTAATAGCAATATGAGTAAATTATTAAATAAATATACCTAAATTAATAATCAATATAACTATATTATTAGATATTTATAAGTATTATGAATATCTAATCATTTAATTATAATATATTTAAAAATAAGTAAATATATTTAATAATTTAAATTATATATTTTAATTCTATTAAATGTATATATATCAAATATTTGATATAATTTTTTAAAAATTATAATATACTAACTTATTATGAGAAAAATGCTTTTTTATTAATGAAATTTATTAATAATTATTTATTTTATTTAATCCATAATACTAATATTATTATTTGTATTACTTGAATGCATTAATGTGAATAAAGGTCTCAATTTTATTAATTAGTATTAATCTAAAAATTATTTTCATACTTTCAAAAAGCAAGCTAAAATTTGTCATAGCATAAGAAGGATTTAGGCTTAATAATATTTTTAAAATTTTGTATTAATTATTTCCTTTTACTTAATTACAATATCTTTTAGTTTTATTTTTAAAATAGCTATTTTAAAAATTTTAGGCAAAATTTTTTATAAGAAAATGTATAAATAATTATTGCTAGTCATATTTATTTTTTGAAATTTAGTTTTAGATATAATTTCTAGAAATAGTTTTTAATTCATATTTTTATTAAAAATAAGATTACAATTTTTATACGAATATTTTTAACTACAACAATAACCACGTAATCCTTATAAAAATGCAATTTTAAATTAAAAGAAAAAGTAAAAATAAAGGAAATTTATCTATTTTTTAAAATGTGATTAATAATGTGATCGTTAATCACAATATTATAAAATATATAACAAACTATAAACTTTTCTACTGCGTCTAACAGTAATAAATTTAAACATTTTTTTTAAATAAGAAAACATTTATAAGAGATCTTTATTATTATTAAATAGTATTATTATATTTAAAAGAAAATTTTTCTTATTTTCATGGAATATGTTTAAATTTTTTATAATTAGACTAACAATGGTCCAGACCTAATAATCATAAATTTAATTTGAAAATATTGTATTATGGTTTAGGGATGACAATATTTGACACGGCCCGAAAAATTGACCCCAACCTGACCCAAAAATTTCGGGTTATGGTCAAACCATTTCGCAAACGGGTCGACTTTAGGTTCCAAAATTCGACCCGCAAGCCCTAACCAGCAGAGGCCTTAGGTTTCCTTTTCCTCTTCTCCAGCGGTCCCCGCTCTGTGATTCGCGATGGCTTCAACGACGTTCCTTCGAGGCTTCAACCATTCGACGACTTCTTCACCGCTTTCGATGACATTCCTTCCTGTGGGCTCAGAAGTCACGACAGTTTGCCATTCTTCAGTCGAATCGGAAGTCACGACAGCTTGTTATTCCTTCTTATCGCCTCAGAAGTCACAACAGCTCGTCGTTCTTCACCTCCTTCGACGACGGTCTTTCTTGTCATTTCATGTCGGGTCAGGTCAACTCGAAAACCTGAAGGGTCGGGTTCGAGTTGTGTCAACCAATGGCGGATCAATGTCGGGTTCAAACTAAACTCGACCCACAACTCAATTTTTACACCCCTATTATCGTTGAGCTACATGATGCTTAGTGTAAATTATAATGTTGATATATTATAAAAAAATTCAAAATTAAATTCAAGACCATCAGAATTCTGATTTTAGAAAATTTATAGCTGAACTGAAGGTCTCAACAAGATGAACCAAAAAGTGGTCTAATCCAAGTTTGAATGAGACCAGATCAAGTACTTAAAGCATAATTGAAACTTCATACCATTAATTAGATGACCAAATGATATCCAAATCTTGAATGCTTATAGTCTCTTAGAGCATCTCGACAAGATGGATCCATAAACTCAGTACCTCTTAATTCTAACATCATTATTGCACTTAAATATTGAAAGAACGGTCTATGATCGATGGAATCAATAAGAGTAGTCAATAGATAGTTTCAAATTTTAGCTATATTTACGATGCATTCCCTCTCTAAAATCTAAAAATAGCCACTCTTTACATGGAAGAGGGACATGGAGTTTAAGCTTGGACTTCGGATTCAAGAGAGCTTAGAGGCTCTAAAAAGCTTCATGCTCTACTCAAGCATCATTGTCGAGTCATCCTCGGGCTACCACTATCAGACCATCGTCAAACCACCACTATTGGATTATTTCTAGACTGCAATCATCAAAACATTGTATGATAACCACTATCAGAACAAAACCATCAACATTATATTATTGCTTAATCACCGCCCTCAAGCCCACCATAGAATGTGGTCAATGAAACACCACCCAACTGTCACTATTGGCACTAAACCATCGTTGTTGGAACACATCCCAGCCACTGCCATCGGAACATTGCCCTACCGATGCTTTAGAATACCGCATGATCGCCACCATATGAACACTACCTGATTGTCATTGTCACAATAATGTGACCAAACTACAATACTCCAAACAATGTTGCCTGACTATGGTCCTCTACTCACAATTGTCCAATGACAATCTTCTAGCCACCGTCACCTAACTATGGTCATTCAACAACTGTCGCCCAATTATGATCATCTAACTATCATTGCCTTATTGAAACTTATGAGCCAGACATATTATTTTGATAATTTTAAAGATTATTAGTTAGATCATATATCATTCTCTGTAATATATATTTGTTATTTTTGTGATAAACTTAAATTTCATGTACACCATACAATAAGCCAAGCCAATGAAGAGAACTAAGGAAATTGTATCATTGTGTCCAATAAAAACTTGTAATAATAGCCAACATTTTTTATTTTTTGAGTCTTTGTGTATTTAGGTGTATGTTAGAAAGAGAACCAAGCACATACTCATGAGTGGAAATGAAAATTGAACATTTGGTTTTTCTGTTAAATTGTAATGCACAATCCATTACTTTAGAAAATAAATCAAGTATTTAATAAAATTAATAGAATTAAAATTCAACATAATTAATCATATTGTACAACATTGATAGTAAGGTTATCTTGATAAATATCCACTCTTGAATTTGAGTTTTCAAATTTAGATAAATTTAACTTTTAAAATTTGACCTGTCGTATTATACAAACATATTTATAATATATGATTATTAATGAATGTTGCCTAATTTAGATCAATAATTAAGCAATCAAATCAGGATCAGATCATGATTAGCATTATAATGTATGATCTAAATCATCCATTTTGATCTAATAGAATATTTGGCAGAGAAACCATGGTTCATCTAGGATGATTCCTAATCAAATTTAATTGATCATGATGTACGATTCATATCATACAATCTGATTTAGCGTAACTCAAAAATTTATACCAAACTAATTATATAATATAATCCACACTTTATACTATAAGATCACTCAACTAAAATTGAAAATTAGGGCTTCCTTTAAATAGCCCATTATGATTCTTTTCATAACAAATGTGTGTGAGCCAAGTGAGTAACCAGAGCCATTTTTCCCTAAGAGAGAATTCTTTGGAGAGGAAGAGATGTTTCTCCTTGCTTGAAAGAGTTGTGATCTAATCCACTTCAGAGAGAGAAGGTGAGTTTCACAAGTTGTTCCCTAGGGAGTCAAGGGTTATATGAGGGACTTAACATGGTTGTCCTCATCAGCTTGCACCTTGGTCCTGTAGATTATGGTTTTTTGGAGCTCTTGGGAAGAAGTCTTGGGTGTAAGACTTGTAACTAGCCAAGGAGGCTAGGGAAGCAACATCCCCAGCGTTGTGAGGAGAAAAAGGAGGGAGCAGCATTAATGCCATTATGAGGAACAAAATGAGGGAGTCTAAGCTATTTGGGTGTAAGAGCTTGGAAAGTTATTCTTTACTTGCAAATAGAAAAGATCCTCTCTACCTTACTAATGCAAAGGAGTGTTTACTAATGAAATTCCCACTGAGAAGGATCTTTTGAGAGTAGACATATGTCACTCCCTAAAATCTAAATTAGAATAATCGTGCATCTCTCTATTATTTCAATTAACTATTAGAGCTTATAAATTACATTAAAAATATATAAATAGCAAAAAGATATAAATATATTTCTATAATCAAAATTTACACCCTGACCCAAAGTCTAAAATGACATATACAATAGCCATAATATGCAACTAGCAACAGTACATTACTACAAATGCATCATGACTATGAAAGAATAAAAGAAAGATCGACATATGCTAAAAAAAATTTCAACCTGCATCCCAAAATAATCTCAATCAATAAAATCCTCACCTTTTTTCCTAAAAACATGTAAAAATCATATAATTAGCACATAACTCAGCAAGTAACAAATATTTATAACTGAAGTCAATGCATCAAATAGAAATAGTAAACATATAAATGTAGGAACATGTAACAGTCAATACATCATATAATTCATATACAGACTTATCATATCATATCAATCATATCCTCATTACATATTACATATTCATATCAGTACCCTTTAATCCTATATCTTGTATACTCATTAGTATGCATGTAATATGTCAAATGAACAATAACCATATGTATGTCATATATCTTATTTCCATATTCAGTACCTTAGCATATGATCATTTTGCCCTTAATATTTTTCTACTCATTTTATATAAAATAACATATATAAAAAATTGACCAGTAAAATTTTCATAAATACCAAGTCAAAATGTTTAGAATAATGACATTTATCGCATACAAAAGTTACATGGTGAAAGTTCCTGATAATGGGAAAGATAACATTTTTATTACTTTCAGAAGGGAGAAATATACCAAAATCAAAATTACTGAAAATAGAAGTATAGTAGAGGTCACTTATAATTATCAAAATCCTTTTTTATTAAGAGTTACGGATAAAAAAGATCCAGTGAGCTTTCTCTCTCTTCTCTCTATCATCTCTTCTTCTTCTCTTTCTTTCCTTCCCTTGCATGCAAGCAATGGAATTAGGGGGTATGGGGTAGTGGCGAGGGAAATTTCTATTTAATATATTAAAAGCCTAATTCAATGCCAACACCATGGAACCAAACTTTATAGCGCTTCATGTTGATCCTAGAGTTACTATAAAATAGAGCCTTTAATGTCGTGATGGAATTTCATAACATAGCAGCTCTGTTGCATCGTTGCGCATGCCAACCCAGTGTCGCTACACTGTTTGCTGGATCTAGATTTTTTATATTTCAAATAATCTAATCTTAAAAATTTTAGGATATTACAATCTAACCACCTTAAAAAAATATCATCCTTGATATATCTACTACAGAATAAAATTGATTATTGATCACATCAATCATTAATCAAATTACATATTCACTCAGTAATATGTATGAGTGTGAGCTAAGTAGACAATCATATGATATATTGTATTTCAATAAAATAATAAAATTACATAACAACATTCAATAAAAAATCATATCGATCAGTAGAACTATCAGGCACTTAATCATGTGATCTCTCTTGTAGGAGTTGAGGTTTAGTATAACTACCACTCACAGATGCTAGGCTAGTCTGAACAAAGCTTGTTTAATATCTAGGTAATGGAAAATGCATCATCTTATGCCCATGACTTTCATACTTGAAGTCCTGTCACTCTAAATATTGTCCTACATGCCTTCTATGCTAGACAAATTATATTGGGCTTTTAGTATGTGCTTTCATTTCTTTTTCTTACTGCATTCACCTATTTTCTTAATTGGTGGAGGTTTCCATTCAGAAGTTCTTTCCTTAGACTACTAAATAAATCTTTTATTAATCGTCTATGCAATCATATAAACAAATTTTAATATACCCTTCGGTGTAATTGAAGCTACTCTTGAATCTTGTTCAATCAGAATTTCTTTTTCATTTGGATTCATCTTCTTGTGCCTAATTGGTAATGCATATTCAATTATATATGTTAAGTATATATAGCATACATATACTTGTATGCATTTTCATGAATGCAAGAATGAAACTCAATACTCTTATACACTACCCTATATATAATCATTCTAATAGCTCTGGGTATAGTTCAATTCTTCCAACAACCATTACTTTGATACCACTTTTGTTATACTCCAGAATCTAAATCAAAAGAATTGCACATATACCTATCATTTTAATTAAAAACCAAAGCTTAAAACTTGCATTTAGGTAAAATAAATAGTGGAAAATATAAATACATTTTATAGTCAAAATTTACACCCTCACTAAGACTTTGTTTGGGATGGCTTTTTCATTGCTTCTTAAAATAGAATTTAAGTACAAAATTAATTTTTTTTGTACTAAACTCCTTTTTAAGAAGCAATAAAAAAGCCGTCACAAACAAAGCCTAAGAGTCCAAAATGACATACAATAGTTATGATATACAACTAGCAATAGTACATCACTATAAATACATCATAACTATAAAAGAACAAATGAAAGACTTATAGATGTAGAAAGAAACTCGAGCCCACAGCCTAGAACAATTTTAATTTATATAATCTTTACCCTTGTTTGAAAATATGTAAAAGCCACAAATGAGCACATAACCCGTCAAAGTAACCAATATCTATAATAGAAGTAAATGTATCAAATAGAAGCCATAACACATATAACTCTAGAAACATGTAGTAGTCAATACATCATGTAATTATTATATAGTCTTATCACATTATGTCAGTCGTATCCTCATTACATGTTAAATATTCATATTAGTACCCTTTTAGCCTAACTACATGTCAATCATATGTTCAATCAATTAATCACTATATATCTTATCTCACTTATCACCAATCTTCTCAGTTGTTAGGCTTATTAGTTATAAATCATCAATTACATTTGTCATCGATCTATCTATCTTATTTTTCCATTAGTCATATTTATCATCTATCATTTATCATATCTAACATCTATCATATATGTCCTTGGTCATATATATCATATGTCATATTTATCATCTTCATATCTATCGTTGGTCATATCAACCATCAGTCTTATCATATCAGTCATCAATCTTATCAATTATCAGTAATTTCATCAGTCATACATTACTCATCAGTTTTCTCAATCATATTAGTACCAATTCTATCCATCTCATATAGCATATCGAATTATTCATTTTACTTGCACATGCACACATTCCATATTATGTATATAAAAATAATATGGATTATGTGTAATTATCAGTATGCATGTATTATGCCAAAATATATGTTATGGTAAATTAATAATAACCATATATGTGTCATGTATCTCATACTCATATTTAGTGCCTTAGAACTTGATCATTTTGCACTTAATTTTTTTTACTCATTTTAGATAAAATAACATACATACAAAACTAATAGACGAAATTTTCATGTAAATCAAATAATATATTCATAATAAAGATATCTAACACATATAAAAAATTGCATGAATAAAGTTCACAAGAATGAGAGATATCATATTTTATCTCTTTTAGGGGAAGACTATACCAAACTCAAAATTATTAAAAATGAAGTAGAGTATATATCACTTATAATGATCAAAATACTTTTTGTAACATGAGCGACATATAAAGAAGCCTTGGAGAGCTTTCTCTCTCCCTTCTCCTCTCCTTCTCCTTTCTTTTCTTCCCCAACAAGCAATAGAAAACCTTATTCATGGCGCCAAACTTCCTAGTGTCACTATGTTACATGTCAATCCTGGAGTTATTATGGGATAAAGCCTTCAACACTATGATGGAATTTACTGGCACCACAGTGCTGCCTGCTAGATCTAAATTTTTTATATTTCAAATAATCTCTTTTTAAAAATTTTGGATTATTACAACATAGGTCACGTTAACCTAACAACCATAAAATCTCAATTTGCATTTTTTTGCACTTTATTTATTTTAAATTATATATATGAGAATTGCGGTTTTAAACTATTATGATTGCATTCAAGAAATATTCTTGAAACAAATCTTTCATTAGTTTTTTTTAATCAAAATATATATTTTGAATTACTTTTAAATTAATTTAAAAAAATAGCTCTCAAAAATAAAAATAAAAACATTTATTTTTGGTAGTTTCCTCTCTAAATAATAATATTATTTTCAAATCACTTTCCACTACATTTTTTTTGCTCTTTAATTTAATTTTTTAATTATCAATTCAACCTGTACCCCCTCCTGTTGATTGTGTCATAACATTTTCATGATTGATTATTGTCCTCCAACCTCCATCACCTAACTATGGTCATCCAACCACATTCGTCCAATTGTAGTCCTTTGACCACCATTAGCCGACTACGATCCTTCAACCTCCATCACTCAACTATGGTCCTCTGACCACTATTAGCTTAAACATGTGTTACTTGAATATGGTTCTCCACACATAATCACCAGAATACAATCATCTGGCCATCATCGTTTGACTACTATCATTTAATAATTGTTGTCTCACTAAAGTCCTAACACATTGACCCAATTATGGTCCTCTAAATAATGTTTCCTGACTACAATTATTGGACCTCTGGCCATTGTCACCCAATTATAATACTCTGACCACCATCGCATGAACAATTATTGAACTACCATCACTTAACTATCATCCTCTGCTCACTATCACCTAAGTATGATCATTTGTCCTCCATCGTTCAATTACAATTCTTCAATCATGTCATCTAACTATGATCTTCCATCCTTCAACTTTAGTCATCAACCACTAACACACAACTATGATCCTCTGACCTCTATTATTCAAAGATCATCCTCTAACCACCGTCTCTCGACTACATACCTGTAATCAAAGGGTGGGTTTAATGGTGATAGTTTGATATCAATGGTTGAATGATGGTAGTCGAAGGTTAACAATCGAATAGTGGTTATAAGGTAAAGGGTCGACAGTGGCGTTCAGATTATGGTGGTCAAATAACAACAGGGTGTATAAAGGTGTGGATTACATATTGATGGTCTAATGGCAATGGTCTACATTGTTGGTTCGACAAAGGTGGTCAAGTGTTAATAGTGGAATGGTGGTCAAAACACGAAGGTTTGATAGTGGGATTCAGATGATGGTGCTTAAATTACAACTATGTGTCTAGCAATACTAATTAAATATTAAAGGTTTGATGAAAATGGTTGTCAATGATGGTTTAATATTAAAGCTCTTGACCTCCATCCTCAAGACAACCACAGGATGTAGATTATAGAACACCACCCAATCATCACCATTGGAACATAGCTCGATCTTCGCCATCGAAACATATTCCTACCACCAATATTAGAACACGGCATAATCTTTTCCATGTGAACACTACCTAACTGCCATCATCACAAGGGTGTCACTTAATAGCCTAATTTCTATTTTTTAGAATTTGATGTATGGGTGCTACAGTATCGGGATTTGCAACACCCCAGCTTTAAGCTCTTAATAAATGGAGAAAATGGTGGATTCGAGTTTGTGCCATAGCATCGGGCAGCACCATTGTGGTGTGAAGTGTCATGTAGAGAGAATCTGAAAAAACTTTTAGGAGCGTAGCGATGCTAGAGGGTTGAGCATCATGGCACTAGGTTAAGTTAGTGGTTTTTGAATATTAAAATATCTAAATTCATTTCATTAACTCAATATCTCAATCATCCCTCCATCATTTTACTAAAGAGGAGAGAGAAAGTTCATCTCGGATCATTTTCATCAGTTGTTATAGTTTAAAAAGTGTTCTAATCATGATAGATAACCTGAATCATATTTTTATTTTATTTATTTTAATTTTTTAAATTTTATCTTTTAAACTTGATTAAAATGTAGCATCTCTCATTTTAGAAATTTTCTACCATATAACTTTTAATATGTAATAAATATCATCATTCTGAGCATTTTGACTGGTTAATATTAAAATTTTACTCGATGATTTTACTTATATGTCATTTTAAATGAAAAAAAGTTATATAATATTAATTATAAAATGATTTGGAATCAATGTACTACATTTTGAAAAGAAATATGTTATATACATATATTTATTGTTTATTTGGCAAAATATGTATTTTTTTATGGACTGCATGACTACTAATAAGTATATTAGAAATTGTATTTGATTATATGTGATGTTGGCTACTATAATTTATATGATATAAAATGTGTGTAAAATTAAGAAAGGCTAGCTAGGAATGTTTGACTGATTCAAGTTGACTAAAGACATGTTACCATATACAATAAGGTGGACCAATGAGTATTCCTTTAAATAAGATTTATGATGTAATTCTAAGTAATATGAAAAATGGAGATATAAGAAACGTGATTGAGAATGATATGCTGACAGGCGAAAAGTGGTGGCTTCCTACATGAAAGCCACCTAGCTGATAACTTTTGATATATAATATGAGATTGATTCCTGAAAATAAGATTGATATAATTGATAATGGTTTCTAGGGATTTCTTATAAGATCAGATACAAGAAAAATGACACATATAGTTGGATATCCAATCTTGCTTTTACTGTTTATATATATATTATCATACTTGATATATTGCATAAATGACATAATATGATATGACATGTATATGATATAGGACATGATTGATACATGCAAGTGATATAGCTGGTGAGATTGATACAATGGCACATGATTCACATAAACTATAAGACAAGCATGATACACAATGCATATAATATTGATATTATAAAACATGCATACACATACGACACTACAAATAAGTCTGCTATTATTGATAAGACTAATACCTTGAATAATATATTTGATAAGAATATGATATACATGCATAAAATAGATATTGTATGACATGCATATGATAAAGACAAGTATATTAATTTCATAGAGTAATATAGGGGTGTAAAAATGGGTATTCGGGTCAAATCGGGTCAAACCAAGAATTGACCCATATCTAATTTAGCTAACCCAAACTTGACTCATTTTGGTAAATGGGTCCAAAAGTGAAACCCAAACCCGACCCATATGGATTACCGAGTTGAACCGACCTAACCCGCGTGGCCGAGTGTTTGTGAGCTGGCGAGACTTGAGATCATACTTCTAGGGTGAACGCAGGCACAGGGGATGATGCAGGCCTGGGCTTTTGTGCGCGAGAGTACAGGCACAAACAAGGGTAAGTATATAGGTGCAAGTTCTGGGAGCGGGCGCGAGCACAGACCATAAAGCGCACACGTGAGCTTGGTGAAAACCTCTATGAGTGCAAATACAACTTGGGTCAGTTTTCGATTAATTTTAGATTTTAAGGCCAACCCGAACTTGACCTAATTTTAGAAATGGTTAGTATCTTAAACCCAAACCTAACCCGTTTGGCAAATAGGTTGACCCGAACCTATAATTTTTTTAGTTAGGTTCGAGTTGGGTCAAGTATTGATACTGCTAGAGTAATGAATAAACTATTTTATAACTCATATGCATAAGAATTATATAACCTACTAGTCCTTTATATGGTATTGATCACTGCTCATAAGATATATAATTGTACTCATTTTATTGCTTATATGACATGTCACTGATCACATTGACTGTTATCTTTTTTTTTATAGTTATATGTTTATATTGATGTCAATTTAATGATTCATGCATATTATTTTCACTGTTTTGTATTGATTGGAATTATAGGCTCTGATAACCTACATAGTTATTCATTCACTTTGTGATTTTTATATGTTTTCAAGAATTGGTCAGGACCTAATGGAGTGAGATAGATCAGACTTTCCCAAGTTTTCAATTATTATTTTTTTTATTTTTAGTTTATTCATTTGTGGTCAGGAGTTTAGAATGATAAACTAATGTATTGATTAACCTCCTAACTATTGCATATAAATTTTGTAAAAGGAATGAAATTAAATAAGTATTTTGATGAATATGATTTATAGTTGCTTCCTCTTAACTAATTTATATTAATGGATTATTAGAAACTCTAGTCGATTAATTATGAGATAGAATAAATAATTCTTTTAAATTTTGATTTTTGGGCATTACATGTCGCCCGACTATGATCCTGCACTCATAATCTCTCGATTACAATCTTTCGATCACTATCCCTTGACTATTATCCTTTATCAATCGTCATCTGACTATGGTCCTCCAATTACCATCTCTTGACCTATATCAGCTAATTATAGTCCTTCGACCATTATCACCCAATTGTGGTCCTCTGACCCTATAACCCGACTATGATACTTCAACATCCATCACTCAATTATGGTCCTCCAACTAATACTTCGATAAGTGTTACACGACTATGGTCTCCCACTCATAATCGCCCAACTATAGTCATCTGACTACGATTACTCAAATATGATCCTTCGGTAACTGTCACTTAACTATAATCTTCTGACCAATTTTTCTCAACTATGATCCTCCAATTTCTGACCATTCTTGCCCAACTATGATCTTTTGACAACCATCACAAGTCCAATCCTCTAACTACAATCACTCGACAATAGTAATTTGGCCTTCTTCGCCCGACTACCATCCTTTGTCTTCCATCATCTGACTATAATACTTCAACAATGTCATTCGACTATGTCCTCTATCACTCAAACATAGCCATCTGAACACTATCCCATAACTACAATCCTCCAACCAATATTGCCCGACCACCATCACTCAGCTTCAGACCTTGAATCAGGGTGGGTTTGATGGTGATAATTTGACATCAAAGATTGGATAATGGTGGTTAAACATCAATAATCGAATGGTGGTCAAAAGGAAATGTTTCGATGGTGGCGTTCAAACAATGGTGGTCAAATTGAGGCAAGGTGGTCTAATAGTGCTAATTAAATGTTGATGGCCTGGTCGCAGTTATCTAATGTGACTGCTTAATGTTAGAGCTCTTTCCAATTCTCCTCCTCCCCCCCCTCCCCCCCAACTCAGTGTTTAACGAAACGCAGCTCATCTTGATTTGTTGATTGAAAATTTTGACTATCAACTAAGAAGATTTGAATTTAAAGCCTACAGTATAATATGTGTGAGTTTATCTTAATGATGTGCAACAACAACAAGTCAATCATATTTTACTTTGTAAGAACAAACGAAAAAAAATCACATCAGCAGATTAATTGCATTTTTGAATTTACATTAAAATTAATACCATATATTACTCTAAAGACTATATTATTCTCAATATAAATGTAAAAATACTAAAAATTATTCTGCAATAAATTTAATCAAAACATTATTATGCATGTTTTTTCCTGAACCAATAATTGTCATAAGCTCTTCTGAAAAAACACAATCATGATTCTCATTCAGGCCAATGCATACGCTAAACTGAGGTTTCGTTTGGGACAACTTTCTTACTGATTTATAAAGCATTTTTTTAGTACAAAAATTTTTATTTCAATAATTTTTGTGCTAAAAATTTATTTTAAAAAACAATAAGAAAATTATCACAAACAAAATCTGAGTGTTTAATTCAACTACTATCACATGATAAGCACCTGAAGTTGTTGAAGCTAATTAGAAAATAAAAAGAAAGATAGCCATAGAGCTCACATCATTGTATGTTTTCCATACAGAAAGTGTTTGATGCTAAGAACATGGTGAACATACCAAATCACACAGGAACAACCAGCTATACAAAACTTTCATATTAGGTGAGAAAATCCAATTTTAGGCAAGGTTTTTTTTTTTTTTTTTAGATCATTGGTCAATTAAGACAAACTCACACACACATCATATATATAAGACTCGAACCCTAAACCTCTCGGTTGATAGCCAAAACTTCCAACCAACAGATCAAAATGAGTTGCATTTTTCAGGCCGATTTAATACCAAATCTATATTAACTAACTCAAAACCAACTCTAACCACACCAGCTCAAATCCTCTCAATTTTAACCAGGCTCAAAATTGAATTAAACAGGCTCAATTTATTATTACTTTTTTCCTCCCTTTCTTTAACTGTTTCTAAATATTTAATGTGCATATATAAATACTTATAATACACAATACTTACATACATAGAATATTTTAAATTTCGAAAATATATATACTGTTAAGTTTGACTATACTCTGAATTGGACCAAGCAGAAAATATGGCTCATGAGTCACTCGTTGAGCTTACTTCGAGCTCGATCCAAGCACAAAAGTTAATTTAATCTTCTACTTTCAAACTTTGAATTAAAATCTTAACCTTTGTTCCAAGCCAGCGTGCTTCAACGTATAGGCTTCACTGCAGAAAAGAAAAGAATTCATGCAAACGCAAACTGCTTGCTTTCTTTTTTTTGTCAATCACTATATGCTTGCAGGGTGGCAACAAAAATGCCCAGTTTGAACCTTCTGTCTGTTTCCAGACTCTGCTTATAATTGCTGGAGAGATTATTCTGTGCAGACGTTGAATGTAATTCACCGTCCAGAGATCAATCAGAATGCGTTACATCAGCAATACTGAGCAGGGTACTGAGCCGCGGTACTGAGCAAGGAGTGACATGACGCATTCTAGTTGATCTCTTGATAGCGTTCGGCGTCCGCAGAATAATTTCACCAACTGCTAGGGTATTTCGAAAGCTTGAATATTCTGCTTTTGATTTGGAATGGAAAGGGAAGCTGTATACCAAATTTTATGATCTGAATTGGAAGAGCGTTTAAGTACCAGAAGAAGAATTATATAAACTTGAATATGATGCACAATAGTGTTCTTGAAGCAGAAAACACATCAACAACAAATAATAATAATAATAATCAGCACAAATGCAACCAAATTACACGTATTTAATTAAAGGCAAGAATGTTTCTGCACATTTTTCAATGTATCAAATATTTGGCGAAGACTCTACAACAATACTATACATGGCCCGATTATAGATAAACATATCTTAAAAGGAAAATATATGGTAGGAGTAAAATGATTAGAAAAAGAATTTTATTAAGGTGTAATCAGGAACCTATTAACAGGCAAGCCCATCCTATCTCAACTGCATATAAACATACAAAGCTCAAATATATGTACCTACTTGTGAGCGTTCACGATTACATCATAAGAAGATTATTCACGGTAATATTGATGTTGTTGGTCCGTAATAGATCCTGAGAACATCAAAGAAAGCACAAAATAGATCCAAGTGAAGTTTCCAAAACTGGATCAAAAGGAAAAGCATTAAAACTTTTTTAAACTTACCTGAATAATTAGTTCATCGGGCATGTGCGGTAGAACCTCTCTTACTCTATCTACCATGGCAAGCAGGTCTGAAGGCGGTGTGGTGTTTCTAAATCTAAGGCCAGAGACATTCCTGTTATGATTCAGAGAAGGTTGAGAAGGAGAGGAGCCTGAAGCATGGAGACTCGGCCATAAGTTCCAAGCTGAAGCATCTGGAGAAGACCTATGGGCATAATTTTCACTAACAGATGCTAACTGCCTCATCATCATTTGCACTCCAGTTAGCCCGACAGATCTAATTGCACTGGATGTGCTGGCATCATCCATTCTGGAATTTGACCAAGGAGACGCCCAGCTAGAATCAAGGCTTACTCTGCTGTAGTAGAAAAAATGGGGAGTAAGATAATTAGGCATGAAAAATAAGCTAATATTAATGCATAAATGACCCAGGCCAGTACTTTCTACAGTGTAAATTAGAAAAATATATGGGCAAAATATGAGGTCTGACCATTCAAACAAGCAGAAATAAGAACCCAAGGACTAGCCAGTCACAATGCAAATATTTGGAAGTGATTGGTGTTAGGATAGTGATGAAATTTAGAGTGAACTCAAATTAAACCAACGAAAGAAAACACCAGAGATTAAAATTCGAAAACACGTTTGCATGGTTATGTGAGATTCAACTGCGTCCATGACTACACCAGTTATCAAATATTCCACTTAAATTTTTAAAAGAGTACATCAAACATTTCGTTTGATACAAATTTAAGACAAGAATAAAGATGTCACTTTCTCTCTCTCAATGATAAAGAGAGATCACTTCCACCTATTGTGAAAAAGAGAGCTGAATGTGGAGAAAAATATGCTAAAAATGTTGCAATTACCATCTTCCTTTCTCAGTTGGAAGAGCTACTTTCTTCGCTCCCTTCTTTATTGAAAGAGCATCTTTTTATAATAGTTGAAAGCTTAAAACCCTCACCTCTCTCTCTCTACCCATCTTTATATTCTTGTAGTTGTAAGATGCTTCTACACAATGCAATCATCTCCTTATATAGTGCTTAGAATTGATAGGTAGCAAGTTTGAATTTATTAGGTGGATGATGGTAAGTATTCTAATGTAAATGTTAGATAGGAGATGATAGACAATAAATTTGTAAAGGGTGGCAGGTAAAAAATTGTATGAGTTAGATAAGGAAATTTATCTTCATAATTTACCAAATCTCTCACGTATCAACTTTTTATGTACTAATTTAGCGCTCAAGTGTCTAAACACTTCTCCGTGCAATTCCTCTATATCATCATTTCTGGAGATTAACTAAGGCTTTACATAACCTCAACTTTTCCAGTGAGTGTCACATTTGTGAACATATCAAGGAATTTTCTGCTCTTTTGATTTTGAGAAAGACATAAATCATCATCTTCAAGTAAGTTGCGAATATAGTGGATCTTGAATTATATGTAGTTTCTTCGTGAGTAGAAGTTATTATTCTTTACATGGTGAATAACACTTTTGACTGTCGAGAAATATCTTGTTACGATCAGTTCAATTCATATAGAAAATATTTAAGTCAGACAATCTCCTTACTAACTTCAATGACAACCATATATGCAACTTCGGTCATTGACAATACAACTATTTTCCATTGTTGTGCACCTAACTGATGGTGATGCCACCTAAGAAGTCAATATACATAGTAGTGTAATACTCCGTGTATTCAAACATCCTGTCATATTAGAAACAATATATCCCTATAGTTTCAATTTAGCTTTTCTAAATGTTAATGAAAGATTAATTGTACATCTCAGGCGGTGAAAAAATCTATTTTGCAGCCTCCCAGTATTTATCTTATAGATTTGACAAATAATGACTTAAAACTCCCACTACATATACAATGTATGATCTCATGCAAACCATTCTACATATTAAAGAGCCAGTTTCTGATGCGTAAAAGACTTTAACTATATAGTCTTTCTCCTCATATATCTTGATAATTATTCCTTTAAGAACTTGAAGTGACATGCTTACCATATTTCCTTTCATCATATTGAAGCAATTCAACACATTATCAATGTTCTGAGATTATCATAGGTTTAAAATTTCTATACCATTATCATGATCTATTATCATTCCAAGAATCTTCTTGGCTTTTCCAAAATTCTTCATGTCAAATTCTTTTGACAATTATTTTCCCAAATCATTGATTTTCTCAATATCTGCTCCTGTAATATACATCATAAACATATAAAAGCAAGATAATAAAATCTTTTTCAGTTCCGCTTATAGAGAACACTGATCAGTATTGCATTTGCCAATGTCAATCTTAAGCATTAATCCAACAAACTAGCAAATTAGATTTATTAAAATAAAAAAAATATGCATAACACTTAATGGTGCTTCAATGAATAAGTAGGGGAAAACAAATCAAATTAAAATAGTATTAACAAGCAACTAAAGAAAATCGTTCAAGTTAATAATTCCTACTAAATTCAAAAATTTACAACACAAGCACTTGACTACTAGATATGGATAGTTTGACTAAAATTTGGTGAAAAGGTAATACTTAGATTGATTTTAAATTTTTTTATAAACCATAGGTATGGCATTGTGAATCCTTATAGCAACCCTTAATTAAATTAAATTTAGGTTACTTGATGGGAAAAACAATCAAGTATTCAACATCATTACTAAGGTATTCTGAAAATTAAAAATTAAAAGAGAAAAAGAAGAAAAGCAAAAAAGAAAAGAGAAAAAAGAAAAAAAAAAAGTATCGGAATTAGGGGTGTCAATTTTTGACCCGACCCAGAAAAATCCGGGTTCGGGTTCAATAAACTGACCCGTTTCAAAAATCGGGTCGGGTTCGGGTCAACCCGGGAACCCAAAAAATGACCCGAAATTGACCCGGAAATGGTCCCTGCCCGGATGCCCACATTGACTGCCCGATGCGTCAAGTCGCGTCGCTTCGCAGTTCGGGAATCACAACGAGTGCCAGGCTACCAGTGCTCCGTTGCCCACTTCGGCTTTATCGTTCTTGGTTCGCTTGCTAGTGCGGTTAAGCCCTCTTCGGCTTCGCCGCTCGCGTGCCAGCGCAGCAAGGCCCGCTTCAGTTAGGGTTCAGTCGCTTTGTCGCTCGCGTGCCGAGGTGCAGCTGCCGCCTGCGCGCTACCGCTACTCGTCTGCTGCCGCCACGCCTGCTGTCGATGCCGTCTGCCGCTTCGAGTTTAATTAACCGGGTCGGGTCATGTCAACCCGGCAACCCGCGCGGGTTGAGTTCGGGTTGAGATAGCCAACCCGTTTACAAAAATGGGTCGGGTTCGGGTTGACCCATTTAGAACCGAGTCAACTCGGGCTCGACCCGAACTCGACCCGTCAACCCGAATTGACACCCCTAATCGGAATATCAAAAACTTGTACCTGAAAAACCTAACTCCTAAAGGACCAAAGATTAAATTAAAAAAAGGAAGTACAAAGTACTAATAGATAGTGATTGTTTGTAATTGAATTGCAAAATTAATTAAAGTGTGAAAATTTCCTTAATTATAAAGCAATCAACATAGCTATCAAGCTACGTAGTCAATAAATTGCACCTACACATGTAGGAGATGAGCTTAGTACAAATATTAATACTACAACAACAACAACAACAACGAGCCTTTGTCCCACTACGTGAGGTCGGCTACATGAATCCTTTTCGCCATTGTGTCATGTTAAAAGTCAAATTCTCAGTTAAATCTAATAAATAAAGATTATTTCTAATATTTTCTAACCAAGTCTTTTTAGGTCTACCTCTACCTTTCTTAACATAAGTCAAATCTAATACCTTAACTTTTCTAACCAGGTCATCGGAAGGCCTCCGTTTAATATGACCAAATCATCTAAGGCGACTCTCTCTAATATTATCTTCCACTGGAGCTACTCCAACCTTTTCACATATATGCTCATTTCGTATCCTATCTCTAAGGGTAAAGCCACTCATCCACCTGAGCATCCTCATCTCTGCAACACTTAACTTAGTATTATGTTTCTCTTTTAATGGACAAACATTCAGCACCATAAAGCATTGCAGGTCTCACCACCATTTTATAGAATTTTCCCTTAAGTTTGAGGGGGACTTTTCCATCACATAACAAGCCCGATGCATTCCTCCACTTCAACCATCCAAGTTGAATTCTGCTGATTATATCCCCATCTATTTCACCATTACTCTGAATAATATATCCAATATATCTAAAACGTGTACTCTTAATAATGACTTGATCGCCCAAAGTCACTATCCCCTCACTACGTATATTGCTACTAAAATTACACTCTATATATTGAGTTTTAGATATACTCAAGCGAAAACCTTTAGACTCTAAGGTTGACCTCCATAATTCAAGTTTACCTTCAACTCCCACTCTAGTCTTATCAACAAGAAGAATATCATCAGCAAAAAGCATACACCCAGGTACATCCTCTTGCAAATGTCTAGTGAGAACATCCATGAGTATAGAAAAAAGATATGGGCTTAAAGCTAATCCTTGATGTAATCCAACCGAAATCGGTAAATACTTGGTCAAGCCACCTTGTGTTTGAACACAAGTAATAGCTCCTGCATACATATCTTTAATGATTTGAATATAAACATTATTAACTCATTTCTTTTTAAGAACTCTCCATAGCACTTCTCTTGAAACTTAATCATATGATTTCTCTAAATCAATAAATATCATATATAGATCCTCCTTATTCTCTCTATATTTCCTCATCAAATCTCTCAATAAATGTATGGCTTCCATAGTAGACCTACCCGGCATGAATCCAAATTGATTTTGAGAAACATTAGTAACACAGTGCAACCTACGCTCCATTACTCGCTCCAATAGTTTTAAAGTATGACACGTTAATTTAATTCCTATATAATTCACACACTCCTGTGTATCACATTTATTCTTAAAAATAGAAATTAACATACTCATTCTCCACTCATCTGGCATCTTTTTAATCTTCAAAACATTATTAAAAAATTTAGTAAGCCAAGAAATTATTTCATCTCCTAAGCACTTCTACACCTCTATTGGAATATCATCAGGTTCAACATCATTTCTACACTTCATTTTCTTTAAAGACAATCGAACTTCAATTTTATTAGTACGCCGATAAAAACAAAAATCTTTATTTTCATTTAGGGTGCTAAAGTCACTAAAGTCAATCGTATTTTTACATTCTTCATTAAAAAGTAGCAAAATATGTCATCCACCTTTGTTGAATATCATCTTTTAAGAAAAATATTTTTTGATTTTATCCTTAATACACTTCACTTGAACTGAATCCTTACTACTCATATCTCTTTGTTTAGCTAGCTTATACATTTATCTTTTTATCTCCTTAGTATCTAATCTATTATATAAATCATTAAAAGCTAAGAATTTTGCATCGCAAATAACTTTCTTAGATTCCTTACGAACCCCTTTATAGCTTTCCCAGTTATCAGAATTTTTACATCTAAATCAATTTTTATAACAGATCTCCTTATTTTTTATTTTTTCTTGCACATTAGAACTTCACCACCAACTATGTTTACTATTAGATGATTTTTCCTTTGCAATTTTAAGCACATCTTTTGTAATATTCTTAATATCATTAGATATTTTTCCCACATAACATTAGCATCCTCATGCACAAACAAAATCTTAAAATCTAAAATCTTACGCTCCAAAATACTTTTGTTAATATTCTTTAAATGCCCCCATCTAATCCTAGAATATCATTTTACTTTATTATTTATGTTCTGCCTCTTTATCTTAAAGTCCAAAACTAATAATTAATGTTGGGTATACAAATTTTCACTCGAAATAACTTTACAACCTTTATAATATAAACGATCTAATTTTCTTATAAGAAAATAATCAATATACATTTTACTATATCCATTTTTATAAGTGATAAGATGCTCATCTTTTTTCTTAAATAAAGTATTAGCTATTAAAAAATCTAATATGATCTTATCACCTTTATTTGTCGTTTCAAATCCATGACCACCATGAATACTTTTTAAATCATCTACCTCTCTACCAACATGTCCATTTAAATCTCCTCCGATAAAAACTTTTTCTTCAAAAGGTATCTTTTGTATTAATTATTCTAAGTCATTCCAAAATTTTAATTTTGAACCCATATTCAAATCTACTTGAGGAGCATAAGCACTTATAATATTAACAATCTTGACATTAACAACAATCTTTAAAGTCATAATTCTATCTCCAATTCTGTTAAATTTTATAACATTATCTATCAAACTCTTATTTATAATCACACCTACACCATTTCTAGTACGACTCCTACCTGAATGCCATAGTTTATATCCTAAACTATCAATCTCCTTAGCTTTCTCTCCAACCCATTTAATTTCCTGAATGCACACAATATTTATCTTCCTATGAGTCATAACATCTATTAATTCCATTAATTTTTTTGTAAGGGAGCCTATATTCCAAGTTCATATCCTAATTTGAGTTTCATGGACTAGTTTCTTTGCCCACATCTGTCATTGATGTGAGAACTGTTGCCTATTTAACACTGCACTCAGGCGTCGGTGCACAGCGACCCTTGCACACTTGTCATTGTATTCAGACCATACAGCGTGTCGTTTCCAGGGGAAGCCCTAGCATTAACACAAATTTTTAAAGGATTCATATCATGATTATTCGACAAGTTTTACACTGGCTGTCGACCACCTAACGCAACCCTATAGTTTTCTCATCCAAGACTTGGGATCTTGCAACGA
Organism: Dendrobium catenatum; assembly: GCF_001605985.2. Classification (NCBI taxonomy): domain Eukaryota; kingdom Viridiplantae; phylum Streptophyta; class Magnoliopsida; order Asparagales; family Orchidaceae; genus Dendrobium; species Dendrobium catenatum. Next base: position 719,613 of record NW_021319627.1, read on the forward strand.
TAGTATTCTAGTACAAATAATAATGAAAATGATTAATTAGGATGTTTGGTAATGATTATTTTAATTGAGATTGTCAACCCTAAACTTATTGCAAACAAATTTAAGATAATGATAGAGATCCCACTTTTAGGATTTATCAAAAGACATGTTTATGTGCTTCGATGTGATTCACCTACACTAGGCGTATAAACGAGTCGAGTCGAGTTTATGCCTTATTGAGCTCAACTTGTCATTTGGAAAGCGAGCTCGAACTCGAGCTCTTCCCACAGTAAACGAGCTCAGCTTGTCAGTTGGAAAGCGAGCTCGTTAGCCATGGGTAGGAATTTTAAAATTTAGGCGGGATTTTTAAAACTTAGGCGAGATTTTTAAAACTTAGACATAATTTAGAAAAAAAGATGAAATATTTAACATTTAAATATAACTTAGATGTTTTTTTATTAATTTTTTTAAATATTTAAATTTAATAAATAAAAAAATTATTTAATATATATTAATATTTAGTGGGATAAAGGCTTGATGTTGTTGTTGTCATGATATTAATATTTATTCGAGCCGGCTCAAGCTCGAACTCGAGCTCGTTTACTAAACGAGCTGAAACTCGAGCTCGACTCATGAGCTCAATAAGCTCAGCTCGCGAGCCCATAAAAAAGTCGAGCTCGAGCCGGCTCGGCTCACTTACACCCCTAACCTACATTCATGGCCGCACATAAATAAAATTATTTCACATAAGCTTTAAAAGGAAAAAACAAAGATTTCCTGCATACAAATTTAGATAGAGATCTGATAGGAAATAATAGGAAAAAAAAGGAAATAATTGTTGAAATTAGAATTTCAGCAGATTAACCAAGCCAATTTTTAGGTTTTTATAGATGAAAACACTCTTGATTGTTAGGCGAAGAAAAGAAATACCAAGATACAAACGATCCTCTATTCGAGAGGATCAATCTCTTCAAAATTCTCTAGACGCCGCTAGAGCCCAAGACATCAAAAGAGAACTCAGAAATTAGCCACCAAAAAGATGTTCTAACCCTAATATAAACTCATACTTAAAGCAAACACAAAATTAACACCAAATGACTAAACAACCCTCAATTAAATAGCTCTAGCAAGTGGACCCCACCCCTAAGGGGGTCGGCTAAGCAGCCTACAAACCAGCAAGCGTACTGTAGGAGTGGCCCACAGGTTGGGCTGACTAGACCGGTCCAAGCGTATCAATACCCCGCTCCCAAAGAACCACCTTATCCTCATGGTGGAAAGATGAGAATTAATATTTCACACTTTCATAGGGCTCTCATGTAGCATCATAATCAAGAAGATTCTTCCACTTTATCAACAGTTCTTTGACCCCTCCCTCTCCCTGGCGTATCCCTTGTAGCTCCATGGGTTCCAAGACCACTTTTAAATCTTCAGTCAATACTGCTGGAAACTCTAAACTGACTTTGTGATCCCCCATAACACTCCTCAACTGTGACACATGAAATACTGGGTGGATGGTGGCTATTGGAGGCAACCTCAAGCGGTACGCTATTGCTCCAATTTTCTCTACTATCTCATAAAGGCCGAAATATCTTGGAGGTAGCTTCTCATTCTGCCTGGAGGTGATTGTCCTCTGCCTGTAGGGCCTTAGCTTTAAGAACACTCTTTCCCCAATCTCAAATTGGTTGTCCTTCCTATGCCAATCCGCCTATTTCTTCACAATCTACTAAGTACAAATCAAAAATAAAATGCTCACTTAATATGAGTCATAATATCTGCATGAATCCCGTAAATTTGGCTGATCTCACACCTTCTCCGGTAAAATTTGTGATCTACCTCAAATGTCCACTAATACCTTATCGTTGAAGCAGAATAGGAGTTATCTTTGTTATGTACTACATAGGAACGCGAGCAATACCCTCACCCTCTCCACTTCACGCCAAGGAGATCAGTACCTCCCTCAGCCGTTCACACACCCAGTCGCACAAGCCCTCTAATCCCCGTTCCACTCTGTATGCCTGTCTCCATCCCTAGCGATTTTCTTGAAATGCTTGGAGCAACCTTGCAGATTGCACGCGGCCACAGGGAGGATCGATTCTATAACCCCTCCAAGGCATGGCTAGGCTATCATCAGCATCTCCAGTTCCTTTCGAGGTCACGAAGCAGTAGTTCTGCTGAAGTTTGGTTTGTTCCACCTCTAGTATTCAAAGAGAAGGTTTCCATTCCTGATTGCTTTGAGCCGGAGGATAAAACTGGATTGGAAGTAAGACCATCAAATGCTCAATCTGTTTCAGCTTCTTCTGTTCCTTCTTCTTTGTGTTCGTCTTCGGTGACGGAGAATTCCTGTTTTGGTAACTTGGATCACTTCTTGGAGTCGAAAACTCCATCGATTGCTGCTCAGTTTTTCTATAAGACAACTAAGGTAGGGTGCAGGACATGCGATGTCGAGTGCCGGCCCTACTTCACTTTGGAGGAGCCTTGTGATTCTTTCAAGAGTGAAGTGCATACGGGCTAGCATTCTTCTGGTTCTGAATGGTAGCGATTGCGACATTCAGTAGTATGTGCCATATTTGTCTGGTATACATTTATATGGTAATCTAGTGGGAGATTTGGTAAAAAGAATGATCCTAACAACTCTAAGGACTTCACTGATGACGGAAGCAGTGAACATAATTCCGGAAAGTGCATGAAACAAAGAGCTTCATTCAGAACACTTCCAAGTTTAACATAAATGGATTTTTCTTAAGAAATAGTGATGCTGCCTTGACGGATTAGTTCTTAAACAATGACAGTGAAGCTAGAAATGCTGATGTTGGATTTCTGTTGCATGGTACCCTATCTATCGAATACCAACTGGGACAACATTGAAGGATCTTGATGCTTGTTTTCTTATTTTACATCGTCTTTCAACACAAATGAGGTGGATAAAAATGGAATGATGAAAAAAAAAAAATCAAAGGAGAGGCAATTTTCGCCGTCGTCAGTCATCACAAATATAAAACTCCCCAAACTCCAAATTCTATTTTCGGCACTTCCAGCACGACGAGCAACCACACATGCTCGCTTTTCTTAGCACGGTGGGAGGAAGCTCGTTGCGGTGCTCGCGGCGAAGCACTTAATCCTCAGAAGTCCTGTTTTAGGTGTTTGCAGCACGCCGAGGGACCCATTATGCAAGCTTTTCTAAGCATGGTGGGAGGGAACTCGGTGCAGCGCTTACGGCATGGCGGGCGAGCCTTGTGCGTGCTTTTCTTAGCACAATGGAGCTAAAATATAAGTACCCATATGTTCCTCAGTGCCGTCCGGGAAACAACTGTGTTTTCAAATAGGTACCCCCGAAGACCCATGCATGCCTTTCTTGGCATGGTGGGGTTTGAACACTACAGTAGCGGTGTCATTCGACACCGACTGTGCACATCTTTCTTGATGTGGCGGGCAGGCTAAGACTTCTGTAGTCTTTCCCAAGCGGGGGAGATGCTAGGAGGCTGCCGAAATTCAGTGAAAACACACAAATTAACATGAGACTTGATTTGGACAGTAGGGAACTTGCACATTGAATGACGACGAATTGGACTTAAATAATTTGAACTTAAAAATGAATGAATGCAAAAAAATTTGTTTTGGACTTGAGCTGAACTCAAACTAAATAGAGAATTTGAACTAAACTCGAGTAATTTGAACTTGAACTTGAGCAAATACAAAGAGCATGAATTAAGCAAGACTTAAATGAATTTGGATTTAAACTAAATGACAGCAAACTGAACCTGATTTGGATTACAGGGAACAGGACCTAAAGTAATAAATCAAGCTTGAATGGATGCATAAAGTGAATCCATGATTCACTAGATAATGAACAAATAACTGCAAATGAACAAGTATGGAACTCGTACTGGATAGGGAAGTTCAAACATGACTTGTATATGAGCCACAATGCCAGACTCTTTAATGAATAATATGGCCTATTCATATTAACTTAAGTGCAAATGCTAACCAGCAATGCTGCTAGTGTTATCATTCACATCACAAATCAACTGGCCATATGTTGGAAAGCTACAATGTGTGCAACAAATTATCTAGAGATGGCGATGAAAGATATGTGGCGAATAATCTCTCACGCGTCATGTGCAATGAATGCATCGTTCCTACAAACAAATCAAGAAAGTTGTGAGAGAGATAATCTCCTCACTATCGGTGCCAATTAACTTACAAATGGATACATTAAGCTTTCTAAAAGCGATGATAATGAGCATGCAATGATCGCAAGGACGCCCTTGCCAATCAAGTATTTAGCAAATACACGAGTTCCCTGCAAACGAAGGAAGTTGACTTGTAAACGAATACAACAAATTTGCCTACAGTTGAGAGTGTTCTTTGGAGTTATATATAGGAGCGTATAACCAATGCTAGAACATTCGCATAGTCTACAGCAATAAAATGGCAAGCGAATACATTTAAACCCTACAAGAGACAAAGGGATTTGACATGCAACGAACTGTCAATTAAGATATGTTCGAAGAATTCAAAGAAAGTGTAACTCTCATGCAATTAATGTCACTTAATTACAAGTGAACATGCCAATCCACCTATGATCAACCAAGCTTATAGCAAATATACATAATGATGTGTATGATGAATACGGGCATCCACAAGCAAATGTAAGAGAGTCCTCATTCATACAGCAATCCACTCACCGGTGACGAGGAATAATTTGTGATGGATGTTGAATCATTCATACAGCCATTAACCACTCAACATTAGTAATACATCGATCTTCTACCAGTAGAAGCAGACAACATGTAGTGAAATGCAAACACCCATAAGTGACTGTAGAAGATTCATCATACACACGATATGTTATCCATGAGCAAAATGCCAAAGGGCTACAACAAATGCAAGCTCCTACATACTGTCGTAGAAGTTCCGTCGTGCACCCAACATGTCACCTACGGGCAAATACAGAAGAACTATGACGAATACAAGCTTCTACGAATTGTCTTAGAAAACCCATCATACATCCAAAAATGCCTTATACGCACATCGATATGTATACACACAAACACAAAAGTGCTCATGCATGCACATTAACCTGTATACATGTAAGAATATACACCAACATGATCCCCGACGAGCGTGTCGAGCGTGTCGTATTTACACATGTGACATCTGATGATGCTGCACAGGCCAAAAAATGAACTTAAGTTCAAGTCCAATCATTCTCCTTGATAGGACGAGAGTCGACATGACATGAACAAATGAACAAATATATGATCGCGTCATCGACCGAGATCTTTGGTTTTATACGTTCATGATAGACCTTCAAGGTCGATCAACACGAAAATTCACAAATATAAGCATAAAAGCAATGGACCCAATCCTTTGTCGGCAACTAGTAGAGTGGATAAGGTCCAACAAATAATTACAAAAATGTCAAATTTGTCTCATTAATAAATACTCACCCCAAGTCTACAAGGTACCCTTGGACGATGCAAACCATGGTTGCCGACAAGAATCCTTCTATCAGGTTGGGTCGACTACCTCTTCTGACTAAGTAGATCATAGACCATGATGGCTCGGGACGACAGAACCATGGGATCTTGATCGGGTCCATCATCCCCCCATCATCCGCTTTAAGTGCCATATGATGAAATAGTTTTAAAAATCAATTTTTCAAACACCTAAATTCATGCTACTACTGTATGACAGATAACACATATCTCTACATATATATTTGACAACTAACTTTAATCAAAAGTTCTCTCTCATTATCAAGAGGGGTGATTAACTACACAGGGTTTATGCTTATAGGAAATCAAAACTCGTATCTAAATTCCTCACAAAATGAGGGCGAATCTTTGGGTAGTCTTATCTATAAACTCAATCTCCCTTCTGAAAATTTACCCCATAACTTAAAGCATTAAAACTTCCTCGAAGCAGAGGGGAGGCCGGGGTGCAATTTTTTTGAACCCAAACACCACCACCACCCTGTCTGCTACTTCTCCTTTCACTTTCCTGGTATGACTCTAAGTGAATCCTAACACTGAGCTCAATGAGACCTCTATTACATTAAGATGCAGCTTTTCCTCCTCTCCCCCTGTCTCACTCTTACCTCCCTCAGTTTCCTCATCCTCACAAGCGGTAAGAACCTAAAGAGTTCGGTCCTTGCACCTATGCCCAGGAGTATACTTCTCATCACATATGAAGCATAGCTCATTCGCCATCTTCTCCTCCATCTCTCTCTCTGTCAATCTCTTGAAGTTCACCCCACTTCCTCCTCCTACCAATGCCGGCCCCTTGGGTGCTAAGATAGTGGTGGTCATCTTGTAAGAGACATCTGAACTACTGCCTCTAACTCCCGTCTCCTAGTACTTCTGATTCTCCACAAATTATGCCAACTCCATAGCCTCTCCTAAGTCACGAGGTCTCATGACCCTCACCACCGCCTCGATCTCTGATTTGAGTCCCTTGATGAAATTCCCCTCCAAAACAGTCTCCGATAGTCGATCCAATCAAATCGATAGGTACTTAAACCTTTCTCAATAATCTGCCACTTAGCCTTCTTGTACTAGTGCAAGGAATTGTTCATAGAAGTCCCCTCCCCTGCTGGTTTGGAAATATTTCAATAAGCATTCCTTGAACTCCCTCGAACTCCGTATAGGCCTCCTCATGTCTCTACAATGTTACCAAACCAATGCCTTCCCTTCCAAACATAAGTCAGTTGCCGTCAATTTCTCCTCCTCCGTCAACCCATTGATGCTAAAATACCTCTCTACCTTATAGATCCACCCATATGAATCCTCCCCTTCAAAAATGAACATCTTCAGCATTCGGACCTTCGGATCTCCCACATTCCCCTGATTCCTCCATAATTTCCCCATGCCCAAGTGTTCGGTCCTCCCCAAGTATCCCAATCCTCCCTTCCACGCTCATACCCATACCCATCTTTACTTTCTCCCCTCATTCCTTCAAAATCAACACCTCTCCTATCATATTCCCCATCTTTTCTTTCTCAATCAACACTCTGTGGTTCATGCGGATAAGCACATCTCTCTTCATACCTTCCATCTCTCTCTCCTCTATGATCTCCACATTGTTTTCTCTCCTACGAATTTCAGAATTCGTATTTCTCCCTACCAGACTTCTTGCCTCCGATGCCGCCATTTGATTTTGATTTTTCAATATCTTCTTCACCATCTCATGAAGATCAGAATTTCTTCCATGGACGATATTCGATCATCTACCATTGCTTTCATTTGGTTCATCTCCCCTTCAAGGTGTTCTTCCAACGCAGCCACTTTCTTGGCCGCCATCAATAACCGAATTTTTGTAGAACTCGAAAATCTAGATCTTGACCCCAAAAACAGAAAACAACACCTCTTCGGATAAAAATCAGTCACCAGATTTAACAAAAACATCCCCAAAAACAGTCCCAAAAACTGCTCTGATACCAATTTGATAGGAAACAATAGGAAAAACAAGAAATAATTGTTGAAATCAGAATTTCAGCAGATTAATCAAATATATTTTTAGGTTTTTAAGGATGAAAACACAAAAAAAAACTCTTGATTGCTAGAAGATGAAAAGAAATAGCAAGATATAAACGATCCTCTATTCAAGAGGAGGATCAACCTCTCTAAAACTCTCTAAGACGCCACTAGAGGCCAAGACACCAAAGAGAACTCAGAAATTAGCCACCAAAAAGATGTCCTAACCCTAATACAAACTCCTACTTAAAGCAAACACAAAATTAGTACCGAAGGACTAAACAACCCTCAACCAAATAGCTCTAGCAAGTGGACCACACTCCTAAGGGGGGTGACTAAGCAGCCTGCGAACCAGTTGGCTTGCACCTGCTGTACTGCAGGGGCCGGCCCACAGGTTGGGTCGGCTAGACCAGTCCAAGCGTATCAAGATCCCACTTTTTTCTATCTCAATGAGAGAGGGAACACGAACACAGCCACTTGCTGTGAAAATGAATGTTAAATATGGAGAAGAGGACATTAATACTACTATTTTCACTGCCATCTTTTCTTAGCTTCAGGAGATTCATCCCCTTTTCCTTTCTTTGTTGCAAAAGCTTCTTTCTACTATGGCTGAAAGCTTAAACACCGCTCCTCTCTCTTATTTTTTTATGATTGTGGAATGCTTCAGCATAATACAATCATCTCCGTGTATAGTCCTTAGAAGTGGTAGGCATCAAGTTAATAAGATAGATGATGGTAGGAATTATAATATAATGTTATAGTAGTTAGGCGGAGGGTGGTCATATAAGCTTATATGTTGAGTAATAAATTTCACCTTCATATCTTCACAATCAAAACAGAGTTCCAAAGTTCTTGTTTGATAGAAAATTGATAAAAGTGAGTTTTTTTGAAGATGAGAATGAATTCCACTTATGAGGTATTCGAAGTGACTTTCACTTTTGCTTTTAAAATAAGATAATAATAAAACAGAATAAAACTAGAGGAGGATAAAATAACAAAACAATACATAATGAATGAGAAGATGTATAAAAAAAAACCTCATCAACCAAGCATTGAAATGAAACCCATAAGAGGAGAGTTCATGCAAAACAAATGAACAAACATAAATGAAACCCATATCCAAACCTAAGCCCCAATCACTTCCAAATTATTACGTCAAAAAAATTGGCCTTAAATAACTTGAAATTGAAACTTGAATTGTTAATAAATACTCTAAAAATAGCTTATATGGAAAAGTAATAGGATCGCAATAGCAATAAATCAAAACCTCCACAAAGTATCAGAAAAATTCTGCTGGTTTGGAAATGCAGAAGAAGGAGATGCACGAGTTGATATTCTTCGATAGTCATCCCTCAGATTAACTTGTTCAGCAATTTGTCCATCAATTGGAATTTGCTGAACATTGGAATTTGTTTGACCTTGAGAACTTGAAGCAAACAAAGGTCTCCGGCATGTAGGACAGGAATACACTTCAGTCAAGCCTTGATCCAGCCTATAGCAAACACATGCCCAGAATACAGCCAAGTAAGGCACTTGTTACAAAGGAATGACACTATTTGAAATTAATATAGATAACAGCTAAAAAATTTTACATAATTTTTAAATATTGGACTATAATTAAATCATAGTGGCACCAATAGCATCAACAAGAAAATAATTAGTTTTCAGTAAACAGAAGAAAAGACTCATAGAATAATGAGTATGCTGATTATGTCAGAAAGAATAATACATAAAGCAAACAGTGCTAAACTAAGTAGACCTATGAACTCTATGATGAATCCATATTAACTTTCCACTCGTTAAATATAATTGTACATTTCCTTAGTTTGGTGAAGGAAGATGGAGTAATCGCGGAGAAACTACGAGCAAATCTATGTAAGATTTGCTAGTTGATCATCTTTTTTTTTAATGGTGAAGACTAACTTATACAGAGATGGAGCAAAAGATTTGTTAGTCCTTAATTGTTGACAAAGAGAGAAAGAAAAGAGCAGAAGATATCCTGGAAACCAACTAGGAGAAACCTAGCACACAGCCTAGGAGGAAGAGGCAATGAAAAGCTTCATTCTTTTCAATAATCATAAATTTCATATTCTGGTTGTTGCATGACCCTAGGACCTTTATTTATTAGAGAAGATCATACAATATGAGACGAATTAAGAAAATTTATCCTGAATTGAAAAAAAAAACTATATTACCCATTACAAATAAATAGAGAGCAAAAAAATGAGCAAATAAAACAAATACAATGATAACTAAATTCATGCTTCTCCTTCTTCATTCCTCCCATGGGACATAGAACTTTACTAGAAAATTAAAATGTTGCTGGAGAAAAAACTAGGAAGGCCTTCTATTGTAGTGCCGAGAAACTGAAAATTCGTCTTGCTCAGAAGACATTCCAAAGAAAAGACAGAGGACACATCCGAAGAAGAGATGAATGAGTTACTTTCCCAGAATGGAATGGACAAAAAGGGAACAAACAACATCATTTGTAACACAATAATTCAAGAGAATTATAGAATCTCTTGAAAATTCAACCATCACTTGCAAATCTGTCTTTAAGAATCCCTGGATCAAATTGAATGAATTAGGAAATTTATTTTGAAGTTAAATTATTGCGTAGATGAGGAGAATCCATATACCTTAATTCTATTTCAATTTTTTTTTTTTCAAAAGGATAGGAATTTATAGCATATGCTCAATTAGTTGGGCCTAAGGCCAGTTATAAGTGTAAGGTGAGCATAAAATAAATGACGGGAGCTTGGGCAAAGGGGAATTGTTTGACTCTACTAAGAGAATGGTTGGAAGTTTTGATAGGATATGTGGGAAAATTTTATACAGAGGAGAGGAATGAGAGTGTTTCCAAAAGAGGTATCAAGTAGAATTAGGATAGGGGAGGTTGTTAGGGTTTGTTAAGAGAGAAATAAGAGTTGGATGAGAAGAGATGGAAGATAATCTTTTCTCATTTTTCTTGTTGAGACAAAAAGGGATGGGAGGGATATCTTATAAAGAGAATAATGAGGCAAATAATAAAATGATAGGAAATTTATGATAATAGAAAGTGTAATGCAGAGAAAATAAAGGAGAGGAATAGGAAAAATAGGGATTCTAGATCCTTCATGTGATGAAGAAAGAGATAGAGAGGGTAATAAAAAGCAAGTTGATCAATAGAAAGAAAAAGCTGGTTTAAGTTATTTCAAAAAAGAAAAGAAAATTGGCAGAGTGCGTTCGACTATTGCATAGTAAGGGAATAGTAAGGGAGTTTTGCAATATTTTGACTCGAGTTTTAGAGGTTTTTTAAGTTAATTAGACGACACGGATAGGGCCTTGAAAAGAGAATGCACCCATTATGATGGTCGATGTCTTCAAAAAAAACAAGCACATATCATTGAGAAGAGAAGATATAACTTCATAGTCATTGAAATCGACCTACATCACAAAATTAATCACAACTTATTAAAATGTAGATGATGCTTCCCAAAACAAAGTTGAACTCTAATACCACTCGATGTAGAGAGATGTCCGAAGACTTTAGAAAGACTTTGAAATTTGAATAGTTGAAGATGGTAGAGACAAGAACCAATCATACAACCAAGGATAAGTTGGCATATAAAGCATCATTATCATTCAATAATCATACTCAGATCCTATGACTAGTCTTTATAATCAAAGATCATACAAAATAAGAATAAATAATCTCATCTTAACCTGATAAATTATCATATTTACATTATAATTAAAATAAGGAATTCTAAAAAATGAACCAACAAAAATATAATGAAAACTCAACTAAAATAAATGATTATCCTACAACATTAATGCTTGAAATCTCTAGAGAAGCTGACGTAACAAGGAGACAATCCATTAAGATAGCCATGCCAACCGCCCTTATGCAAGTGACATTTTACAGAGATGAGTTTGAGGCTATGATATTAATTTTCTGATCTTAAAGTACAGTCACCACAATTCAGTCACTACAATTGGCCAAAGCCAACTTCACGTGATATGTATGTATATATATGTATATATATATATATATATATATATATGCGTGTGAAAGTCTACTACATGAAACAACAGCTACTGAATCATTTATAGCTGTTGCTGCCTCAAATAATAAAATCTTTCTAAATCAAGATGATGAGTAGATCACATGATCTAATTTTATTGATTAACTAACGCGAAAAAATGTTCCTATTTTGCAAATGAAATGGATTTATGTTGTTGACTTCTCCTTGGATCCTCCTAATGATTTAAAAGAATAAAATATGAAAAGAGTAGCATACATACATAGAACAGCCAAAAATGGGTAATTCAAACCAAGCATAAAGTGCAGCTAACATGCAGTTTCACAGCAGACAACATAAGACGATGATTTTTTTTTTTTTTTGAAAAATAAGAAATCATATTTTATGTGTAACAAGCAGCGAAGTACACAAGAAAACATATCATACCAAGATCTTAAGCATGCTAGATGAAAGAGGTGATTGCAGGATAGTTTTTTAGCCCTGGCCATTGGTCCCTGCAATATACCAGATAAATTAATCTAGTTGGAAATCAAAAAGATAAATCTAGAAAAAAAAATATAAGGATGAAATTCTTACCCTACAAATTGCACATTCATCATCAAATGCAGATAGCTCTTCAGTTGTAGCATCAGGAAGAGATCCATCAAGGGAATTTAAGGCCTTCTTCAACTTGATGAATCCCTTCACCCTCTTAACCAGTGCACTAAATATCGCCTATTAAATTGTTCATACAAATTCAATATGCTGTTGTCAAATTACTGTCAAAAGGATAGGAAATTTCTTTTTTAAATGATTCAAACCCCTCCTCTTTGGAGGATTAGAGCAGTTCCACCCAAGCACTAGCTCTGTAGACAAAGGATAGGAAAAGCAAATGAAATAATATTAAAAATAAAAGGATAATATTTACACGCAGGTTTAGGAAAAGAATCGCATCCACAAGGTGAAATGCCATGCCATGAAGCCACCATATCATCACGTAATGACCAACTCCCATCAACAAAGTCATCATGTCTAGAAGAAAACCAAAATTTCGTAGAAGTTGCCCCTTCCACTCTGCCAAAGACCCTGCAACCAAAGTAACTTATATGCATGACCGCAGCCAAAGTTTGTAATCTAACAAATTAAAGCAGCTGAAATTTATATTTAATAAAACTCATGAAATGACAATACTTTTTGCATTATAGCATTATTGATGTGATGTGTTTTATATTTCAACGAAGGAAAAGGGGAGTAACCGGTTAGATAGAAGAATAATCAGGAATATCACATGAGAACAAGGATATAATATATCAATCAGTGAGAAACATATCAGGGCATAATATATCTTCAAGACAAATGAATCTAGCACAAAATTACTAACGTAGTACAATATAAAATTTTTTTAACTAGCAACAAGATTATAGTTAGCTCATTCGGCTTCTCAAGCAAATATATTCTAAAGCACATCAAAAAAACATTAGAGTACCAACTTAAGACATGCAATTAAAAATGTTATTGCATTCTGAATAACAAACATAACCAATAATATGCAGATCCACCATGCCAGCTTTATATTGATTTGTTGCAAAAATATATAACCCAGAATAAATTGAAAAAGCATGCATTACTTCAGTTTTGCTTATTCATCACCTACTACAGAACTATTAAGTGAAATCACAGTGCACACGTACAACTAACATAGTCAAGTAATTAAAGCCATGACATTACTAATTTAGCGTTTAACAAAAATGATAAGACATTATAGATAGTCCTTATTTTAGATCATGTCCATAATAATGAGCTGCATCTTAAGTTATTTATGCAAGGTGGTTCAGATGCCTGCACTGGTTATGAAATGGCTCATTTGATAAGTAGGTGAGGTGTTGATTAAGTTATCAGTGCCACCATAATGATGCAGTTTTCTTCTTAAGTGACCTATCCATCAGTTCAATCTTTAGTTAACTTATTGATGGATAATTGCAGGGGAGGAAAACTGGCAGCATAATGAAAATGGTAACTACTGGTAAAAATTAATCAACTTCGGAAGCCAGTTTGCACACAGGCTTATATTGAATGGAGGCAAGGGTGCATTCAACATGATAACGAGTATTTGAGAATTACAGATAGGCATTTTAACGAAATAAAGAAGAGAGTCTTGGGGTGGCATAAATTTTGACTTTTGATGTCTAAACCGTTTTCTTGGATTCAATTTCATGATAAGTTTGAGAATTTAGAGAAAAAAAAAACTTGCAGTTTATTTCCTTGTACAAGCATAGGCATTTCATGACAAGGCATACCTGAAAAATAATTCTAAATTATTTTTAGAATATTACAATAATTTAGATTATTCATATGATTTTATATCATTTTCACTGTTTTCCTGTATTTAATTCATAGGAGTATCTTTATTTTGACTTAGATGATAGAATAGTTAAAACTTATTTAGATATCAGTTCTAAATTTGCTCACAATTATAGTTGTAAACACTTGCATAAATAAGAGTCAGATAGATGTAATTTAGATGAATTATAAATGAAATATGAAATTTATTTAAAAAATAAATAAATAAATGAAATATGAAATATTCTGGCCCCTCTGTTCTCTCTCCTCTCACCTACCATCAAGCTTAGCTCCACAAATCTCCTCTCTTCCCCTTCAACAACATTCTTGATGGGGACATCAGATCATCGTGGAAAGTTTAACAGAGACGTGGTCGCCGATCTACGGCCACGATCGAGTCTTTATATTTTTGAGTCGTTGATGTATTTTTATTTTCATGTATTTTGTTATTTGCTTATGTGATTTTATTATTTCCCGTTGTACCCTCTTATGGGAGTTGTCGTATGTAAGCCCAAAGGGCATTTGTGTCTTTTTGTTTTGAGTCATGTGTATGAGGCTATTTAAAGCCCTACTTTGTTCATTTTCAAGTTAATGAATGATTGCTTATGATATTTTCTTCTTGGATGATTATTGAGAGAGCTTGAGAGCATAATGGAGACAATTCCCTAGGAGAGGGAGATCGTATTACCCACAAACCTTGGAGACGGCCGGGTTCGTGGTTTTCTCTTTGTATTTTCGTTTCTCCCTCGTCACCTCCCCTCATTCGTCTTTGTCGCTTTAAACGCTACCACCCAAATTCCCCTCCTCCTCCCCACAGTTAATTCCCCAAAATTATCACCCACAACCGCCGACCACCAAACCTGATTCTCCTAACCCGTCGGCTCCAGTAATCCCACCGTCGGTTCAGCCCACTCCCTCTTCTCCCTTCAATTCCATTGCCTAATTGGGATTGGATCTTTTGGAGACAGATTTTTTTTGAATTCAAATTGTCTATTTGAAATTTAAAATATTCCCTAAAATATCAAATCTATTTTAGGAAAGTTCCTAAATTAAATCTATTTGAATTTTGAATTTGAATTGGATTTAACTAAAAACTTTCCTCTTTACGAATCCCAATTAAGTAACCACAATTGAGTGTAATAATGGCTCCCCATAATTCCTGCTCTCTTCCACTAATGCCACTGGCTACCTGGATTTGAATTGGGATTTATTTCCTAAGTACAGAATCCTATTTTAGGCAATTGATCCAAGCCACGTTAATTTCCCTCTAGCCGAATTTCCACCAGGCCTTTTATGTTAGATTTATTCAAATAGGAAAGTCCTATTTTGGAAGCAAATCAAGCCTTTATTTTCCCTCCCTCTACACTTAATTAAATCTGAAATTTCCTCAGATTTTGCTCCAAAATCTGAAATTGTTTCAGTTTTCTAAGAACAGAAACTTAGAGTTAATTTCATCTACACATACGCGAGAAACTTCTTTCTCTTCAGCGACGATCGAGACCATTAGCAAGACGGAAGCCATTGACGAACACTTCGAAGGCCTTGAGTGGAGGATCTCCACCTCTCCTTAGCAAAGGTTTCTCTTTCACTTGCATCTTATTTCTTTTAAAGTCTAAATTCTCATTGATGTGATTGTATTCGCGAAAGTCTCCTCCAAGTGCTCTTGCTAAGCTTAGTAATCATAGGGATTGAGCGTACTTTCTTTGCATCATAAATCTCGTTGTTAGATTAGGGATTACTTTGAAGACTACTATTTTGTATTGTTTTATTTTTCTTATTTATTTTGAGAGTTCAAAGCTCGGAACATGTGATTTAGCCTACGCAAAGTATCTCTTTATTTGTTTTATTCGTCGTTGAGAATTGCTAGTAATTTTAATCCAAAATTATTCTAATCTAAGAGTTGTGCAATGCCTAAATGAATCCACAAGGATCACATCTAAGTAGTTCTACATCATCTGGTATCAGAGCATGGTATGCTCTTGCATGTTTTAGGATTCCTGGTAGTTTTCCTTTTTGTGCTTTCATTTTGCATCAATTTCATTTAGAAGCTACTCATTTTATCCCTAAGGTGCTACTAAGTCATTGTGTGTCATTTTTTTAGCATAAAACATCTTAAGTTCTCCCTACACCCATTGTTTAGTGGTTGTCCAGAAAATTCCTGCAGCTTTCGGCAAAAACTTTAGGACCCCCATTTAAGTGTTTATTTGCTGTCCTTAGCTTCGCAATCATTAATACTTGTTAGGGGACTTAGTACTTGAGTGTAGTTTGCTGTCCCTGAATTTCCTGCACCATATAGGGTCATTTTAGAGTGTTTTGTCATCCCATAGCTTGCTGTCCACTTCCTAGGAAACCCTCCAAGTACCCGATTGTGTTTAGGAATGGACCCGGAACAACTAGGAATGGCCTTAGACCTCTTGGTAGGTCAAATGAACACTATTAGTCAGCAACTCAAGGAAAACCAGTCGGATCTAACTGAGCTTCGTAGGACTACCACCGAGAGATTTGATACACTTGAGCGAACTAGAGACCGCCCTACTCACACCCCATCGAGACCCACTTCTATGTATGGGGATGAAACCTACCTGGATGAGAGGCCACATCGGTCTAGTCATCATGCTTACTACCATGGACATGATCCACGTCATGATCCTGATTTGGATGAGAGGCATCACCGTGCCAATCATCGTGCTACCTACCACGGCCATGATCCCGATGCACCACTTATGAAGAACATTAAGGTTGATGTTCCTATCTTTGGGCACTCTCGATCCCCAGCTCTTCCTGGACTGGGTCAAAGGTATGGATAGTTTCTTTAAGTGGTATGATATTTCTGAGGCCAGGAAGGTTAGTTTTGCTGCCATGAAGCTTACGGGTAGGGCGAGTCAGTTTTGGGCGAACTTAGAAAGTCTCAGGGAAGATAGGAATGAGTACCCCATTGTATATTGGTTGTCCATGAAGCGGGAACTCAAACAGAAGTACTTACCTTCGTCATACTTCCCCCGCCTATTGGACAGGCGGAATAGGCTGACCCAAGGCAACAAACCAGTGAAGGAGTACATCGCCTCGTTTGATGACTTCTTGATTCGCTGCAAAGGGGAGACCTCGACCACCCTCGCACAGATCTTATCTATGTTTCGAACCGGGTTGCGTGAGGATCTACGCAATGAGTTATTTGCCCGGAACGTCATTACACTGGAGAATGCCTACAGCCTAGTGCTTGATCTAGAGGAGTCCCGTTCTCAGCACCCTAAGCGTTCCCACGATTCTAGACCCTCGTATAGATCAGCCGGTAGTTCCACCCCGCACACTCCTGCTCCACGACCCACTCCGGGGAGCACGACCCGACCATCCACGGGTCCACCTGCACCTACATCTGACTCTAGAAGTAAACCTCCCACCCCATATGCCCCTCGGTCCAGTCCCGGGACCAAGTGCTTTCGATGTCAGGGGTATGGGCATATCGCTTCTCAGTGCTCCAGTCCTTATAAGGTTTCGATTGTTGAGGAAGTAACTGAAGACGATCTCGAGCCCGAGGTTGATCAGATCCACTAAGTTGAGGAAGAAAGTGAATACTTCGAGGAGGACGACGACACTACGGTCCTCAATTGCCTTCAGAAATTGGATACCCCTCCCATATGCGTGGTGAGATGTGCTCTATCCCACCCGACACCCACTGATGACTGGCATAGGACCTCGATTTTTCACACCTACACCAAAATCAAAGACAAGAACTGCAAAGTCATAGTGGATAGTGGTAGTGCATTAATGATGTTTCCTCCAGCATGGTATCTCAGTTAGGTCTGTCTGTCGTTCCTCACCCCAACCCGTATAAGGTATCGTGGGTCAACTCCAATGCCTTGGAGGTGAAAGAACGAAGCCACGTGCCCATCTCCTTTGCCACTTATAAGGAGAATGTCTGGTGTGATGTGTTGGCTATGAATGTTGGACAAATTTTACTAGGTCGCCCCTGGATCTACGATAACGATGTCCACATTTATGGGCGTTCAAACACCTGCGTGTTTGAACATGCTGGTAAAAAGATTAAGCTTTTGCCATCACAACCCCGGGTTACGGATGCCACGAAATCCAACCCAGCCAAACCTAAAAAGGGCGTGAACCTTGTCACCGCCAAGGTTCTGATTACTGAGATTGCCCAAGGCGCCCCTCTGTTTGCCTTAGTCGGCCGTGAGATTTCCACCGAATCTGACGAGCTCATTCCTCAAGAGGTGCAGCCTATTCTAGGACATTATGTTGATGTCTTTCCCGATGATCTTCCAGATCAGTTACCTCCACTTAGAGACATTCAGCATGCTATAGACTTCGTCCCTGGAGCCTCCCTCCCAAACCTATCACACTATCGCATGAACCCCACGGAACATGCTGAGCTTAAGAAGCAGGTTGACGAGTTACTGCAACGAGGTTTTATTAAGGAGAGTCTTAGTCCTTGTACGGTGCCGGCCCTTCTCACACCAAAGAAGGACAGAACTTGGAGAATGTGTTGATTGCCGTGCTATCAACAAGATCACCGTCAAATATCGATTCCCTATTCCGAGGCTCGATGACATGCTCGATATGATGACGGGTGCCACATTATTCTCCAAAATTGATCTCAAAAGTGGGTACCACCAGATCCGGATCCAACCCGGTGATGAGTGGAAAACTGTCTTCAAGACCAAGGATTGTCTTTATGAGTGGTTAGTCATGCCTTTTGGGCTCAGTAATGCCCCTAGCACCTTTATGCGAATCGAGGCTCAAGTGCTGCGTCCGTTTATGGGAAAGTTTGTCGTCGTCTACTTTGACGACATTCTTATTTACAGTCACTCCATTAGTCAGCACTTAGACCACTTAAGGCAAGTTTGTGAGGTCTTAAGGAAGGAGCAATTATATGACAATCCAAAGAAATGCACCTTCCTAGTAGATCGCGTCATTTTCTTGGGCTTCATCGTTTCAGCCCAAGGGGTTTCCACAGACCCCGAGAAGGTGAAGGCCATTGTAGAGTGGCCTATTCCTCAGACTATCTAGGAGGTCCGCAGCTTCCACGGATTAGCCACCTTCTATAGGAGATTCATACGAAATTTCAGTACTATCGTATCTCTTATCACTGATTGCCTGAAAAAGGGTTGTTGCGTCCTGGAGTATTCGCGACGGTAGAGAAATATTTAGTTTAACGTCTTAGCATTGTACGAAGATCCAGCACACAAACAGATAAGTAAGAGGGTGTAGCATTCATCTTCGAAGTAACTTGCGATGCTTCGGGGGTCGGAATTGGAGGAGTCCTCTCCCAGGAAGGTCACCCTGTAGCTTACTTTAGTGAGAAATTGAACGATATTCGGCAGCGTTATTCCACTTATGATAAAGAGTTCTACGCCGTGATCCAATCACTTCGTTATTGGCGACATTACTTGCTCCCGCAAGAATTTGTCATTTTCTCGGATCACGAAACTCTGCGTTATATCAACTCCCAAAAGAAATTGAATGCATGCCATGGTCGATGGGTTGAGTTCTTTCAAGAGTACACATACACCCTTAGGCATAAGGCGGGAGTTGAAAATAAAGCTGTTGATGCTCTCAGTCGTCGTATGATGACCACCACTGAGATGAGAGCAGAAGTCGTGGGATTTGACCAAATAAATAGGGATTATTTGGAATGTCCCGGCTTCAAGGAAACCTACACTCTCTTTTCCACTGGCCTCACGCGCTTTGTGGACGATTTTCTACTGGATAATGGTTATCTTTTCAAAGCCCAGAGGCTTTTCATCCCGAGCACCTCCCTTAGGGAATTTTTGGTCTGGGAACTCCACGCCGGAGGCCTCGCTGGGCACTTCGGACGGGACAAGACTATCGAAGCCGTGGAGTACCGTTTCTTTTGGCCCAGCCTTAAGAGAGATGTTGGTCGGCTGGTCAGTCGGTGTCACACCTGCCAACTGGTCAAGCAACGTAAGCAGAACACTGGTCATTACACTCCCTTACCTGTCCCCAGTTGTCCTTGGCAGGACGTTAGTATGAATTTTATCTTAGGCCTGCCCAAGACACTCCGTAAGCACGATGTTATTTGTGTGGTAGTTGACCGGTTTTCCAAAATGGCACATTTCATTCCATGTTCTAAAACATCTGATGCCTCTCACATTGCGAAGTTATACTTCAATGAGGTCGTCCGTTTACATGGTTTACCCAAAACCATTGTTTCGGATAGGGATGTGAAGTTCACTAGCTATATTTGAAAAACCCTGTGGATGAAAATGGGCACCAAACTTCACTTTTCCACTGTCTTTCATCCACAGACAGATGGTCAGACCGAGGTAGTCAATATGAGTCTGGGTAACTTGTTGCGATCCCTGGTTGGTGAGCACATTAGAGACTGGGATTCCATTCTTCCTACTGTTGAGTTTGCTTATAATAATTCAATTAACCGAACCACGGGTCTAAATCCTTCTGAAATTGTATACGGGTTCAAACCTAGACAACCGTTAGATCTGATACCCATGAGTTCTAGGTATAGGATTTTTGAGTCTGCATCGGCATTTGCATCTCATTTGCATGAACTTCATAAGGACATTGCACAACAAATTGAAAAGAATAATCAGGAATATAAATTACATGCAAATTTAAAACGTCGATTTAAAACTTTTGAGGTTGTTGACTTTGTTATGGTGCGGATTCGTCCGGAACGGTTCCCTCCCATAACAGTTAAGAAATTACATGCAAAGAGTGCTGGACCTTTCAAAATACTTAAGAAAATTAACGACAATGCTTATATAGTAGATCTGCCTGCAGATTTCAATATAAATCCCTCTTTTAACATAGAAGACTTAGTGGCATATGAAGGCCCTGATTTTAACCCACAAAACCCACTATCAAAACAGCCATGTGTGAACCCACCCTGTGAGATCCCAAACCTACCTCCACTACCAAATATTCTCAAATTTCCTATAGCAGAGCAAGTGGAGGCAGTCTTAAGTGATGAGATCATATCCACAAGAGGAGGAGGACGAAGAAGATATTTGATCAGGTGGAAAGGAAAGCCCGAGTCAGGTGCCACCATAATGATGCAGTTTTCTTCTTAAGTGACCTATCCATCAGTTCAATCTTTAGTTAACTTATTGATGGATACTTGCAGGGGAGGAAAACTTGCAGCATAATGAAAATGGTAACTACTAGTAAAAATTAATCAACTTCGGAAGCCAGTTTGCACACAGGCTTATATTGAATGGAGGCGAGGGTGCATTCAACATGATAACGAGTATTAGAGAATTACATATAGGCATTTTAACGAAATAAAGAAGAAAGTTTTGGGGTGGCATAAATTTTGACTTTTGATGTCTAAACCGTTTTCTTAGATTCAATTTCATGATAAGTTTGAGATTTTAGAGAAAAAAAAACTTGCAGTTATTTCCTTGTACAAGCATAGGCATTGCATGACAAGGCAAACCTGGAAAATAATTCTAAATTATTTTTAGAATATTACAATAATTTAGATTATTCATATGATTTTATATCATTTTCACTGTTTTCCTGTATTTAATTCATAGGAGTATCTTTATTTTGACTTAGATGATAGAATAGTTAAAACTTATTTAGATATCAGCTCTAAATTTGCTCACAATTATAGTTGTAAACAATTGCATAAAAAAGAGTAAGATAGATGTAATTTAGATGAATTATAAATGAAATATGAAATATTCTGGCCCCTCTGTTCTCTCTCCTCTCACCTACCATCAAGCTTAGCTCCACAAATCTCCTCTCTCTTCCCCTTCAACAACATTCTTGATGGGGACATCAGATATCATGGAAAGTTTATCAGAGACGTGGCCGCCGATCTACGGCCACGATCGAGTCTTTATATTTTTGAGTCATTGATGTATTTTTATTTTCATGTATTTTGTTATTTGCTTATGTGGTTTTATTATTTCCCGGTGTACCCCTCTTATGGGAGTTGTCGTATGTAAGCCCAAAGGGCATTTGTGTCTTTTTGTTTTGAGTCATGTGTATGAGGCTATTTAAAGCCCTACTTTGTTCATTTTCAAGTTAATGAATGATTGCTTATGATATTTTCTTCTTGGATGAATATTGAGAGAGCTTGAGAGCACAATGGAGAGAATTCCCTAGGAGAGGGAGATCGTATTTGTTGACGAATATTTTCGCATTGACTTGACCCCGATCGAACCCGACAAAGCTCGATCGCGCTCGATCAACTCAATTGATCATCGTCGAGGTGAAATTAATTCGAATTAAGCCTCAATTTAATTAAATTAAGCCCAATTTAATTTAATTAAAATCAGATCAATCAAATCAAACCCAATCGAGCCTCGTCGAACCAAATTCGACGCAATTCGGCGTCGATTTAGGTTCAATTTCATGAAATTAAATTGATTGAACCCGATCGGACCCAAACCGACCCCAATCGGTTCGGGTCGTCCAATCCGGACTCAATTTCAGCCCTAATTTCTCAATTTGGGCTTAATTTGATTTTCAAATCAAAGTTTGAAGTCAAGGGTTGAGATTTTACATGAAATCCACCCCAAATCCCTTATTTTCACGTGTGTTAGGCCTGATTGGGCGAATTGGGCGGCTGACCTGCACCTGGCGTGTGAAACAAAGAGCGTGAGAGGGAGAGGGGAGCCTCATTCGGCTCCCCGTGTGTTCGTTTTCTCCATCCCGAGCGAGAGAAAGAGAGGGAGAGATCGGGAGAGGGGGAGCATTCGGCTCCCCCGTTTGTTCCGTCTCGACCAGAGCAAGAGAGGGAGGCGGAGGCCCCCCCCCCCCGTGCGATCCTTCCAGCCAAAAGAGCCGTTCGGCTCTTCCCTCTGTTCGTCCGTCTCAGACAGAGCGGGAGAAGGAAATGGGGAGAGAGCCTTCCGGCTCTCTGTTGTCTGCACCCGTCCAAGCTATGAAGGAGGAGGCCGACGGTGGCCTCTTGCATGTGATCTAGCCAGGAGGGGAAGCCTAGGCAAGGGATTTGGGAGTTTGTTGCTGCCTTTCTCCTCCCTCACTCAAAATCTGGAGCAAAGAATCGCTGTAGTTCTTTTCTTCCGCTCTTAGGAAGTGGTAGGAAGCTTCCCCTCCCTTCCAAGTCAACTCCGGCGACCTCTTGCGATGAAATCTGCTCCGGGAGGCTTCCAAACAGTAAAAACCTGCTGTTTGGAACGTTTGGACAGCAAGCAATCACTTCCGGGAGCCTTCTAACAATGAAAACTGATGTCCGGAGCAGTTTGGACAGCAAATCCATCCTCCGGAAAAGCTTGGACAGCAGCGACGCCATCCGGAAAGGCTTGGACAGCAGCCTTCTTCCTTGAGAAAGTCTTGGACAGCGGTTTGGAGCTTTCAAAGGAGCTTGGACAGCGGTTTGGACAACAATTTGGAGCGCTAGGACAACCTGGGTGAGGTAAAACCCTAAAACTTAGTGAAACCTAGGGTCCCCCAAGGCCGTGGTTGAATGGTTGACGTCCCCAAGCCTTAGGTCCTTTAGAAACTTCATTTGTTTGTGTCCCCAAAACTTATGTGCGCTGCCTTCTCCGCAAAACAGCGGTAATCCGGTGATTTCCGTTTGTTTGCTCCCTTGTGAGAGCCAAATAGGCATGCCAACGCGTGTAGGGGTGTTGGATTGATATCCAACACCTCTCAAATGCATGTACTAGCATTCATATTGTGTTCAAACCGTCGCCTATAACAAACCTAGGCTTCGTCGTCATAGCACCCAAATTTGGAAGCTATGCATTTGGCCAAATCAATTGCATGTTGCTTAGAATTTAGATTATGCCAAAATTGATCTAAATAAATAGTGTAGGTCTCTTTCTCTAAGGATTGCACACTTCTAAAATTATTGGGAGATTGCTATGCATGTTTATTTAATTTGTAGGGAAAACTTGGGGTAGATGTGGGTTTCCAAAGACCCATAAGCCACCCCTTGTGTGCTCTTGAATTATTTAAATATGTGTTGCACCTCCTAATTCTCATGGATGAGGATGATAACAAATGATCCTTTAGTATGCAAACTATCTAAATTTGTGTCATGACAAAATTGATACAAACTTTGGAGAGTTTGCATATTGGAACGAATAGTCTCTACAAGTTAGTGAATGTAAATGTGTTTGGTTGGAAACAAGACCACAATGTCTATGACCAACCAAATTCATGTTTGATCTTTACACTAAATTTAGAGCACACAAGTGGTAATCATCGTTGGTTTACATCTACCACATTTGGGATTTGGAAATTAACCAAATGGGCTTATCTAACCTTGAAGTGGGCTTGAGATATGACATGGGCCCTCAAAGGCCCATAATCCTTTATACTCAAGCTTACCTAATTCCATTTGTGTGAGTTTTCCAAATTCAATCATTGAATGAAATGATCAAAATCCTTAGAGATTGAAACCTCACATCAATGTTTTAATAAACAAATCCTACCAAAATGGATCTTTAGGACTTTCTTAGAAAACCTTCAATCACCATTCATGACAAAATTGATTGGATTGTTCTTAGAGACTTTAGGTGTGTAATCCTTAGAGATTGAAACCTCACATCAATGTTTTAATAAACAAATCCTACCAAAATGGATCTTTAGGACTTTCTTAGAAAACCTTCAATCACCATTCATGACAAAATTGATTGGATTGTTCTTAGAGACTTTAGGTGTGT
>NW_021319627.1:747106-759548 GCF_001605985.2 Dendrobium catenatum
GGGTTATGCCTCTTGTGAGGTGTAGCTTGTAAGTCCCTCTTTGCACTCGTTAGATCTAGGTTCGAGGCACTACTATCGGTGGTCCTCACCTTAGTCTTAGGGTCCGAGGCAAGGGTTGATTTCAAATCACCCTATAAGCCCTCATCTTTAGGGCAATTCCTGCAACAAGTGTTGTTGGGATGTAAGCCCCAATCTTCTAATAAAATATCAGCTCAAACCAAATTTAGATTCAAAAAAGTAAAGCCCAATATAGGATAGTTTGGGCACCTCTGAGTTTCATCTCAGAATCAAGTGCCCCTACTTCACCTCTTTTGGCTTTCATTCCCAGAATCTAATCCTTAGTTGATCTCTTCAACTTTTCCTTGAAATTCTAAAGGGCCAAAAACCTTTAACTAAGACTTTCATGGATTTAAAAAAAAAAAAAAAACAATCTTTAGCCAACATTTGAATGACTTCAAAAAAATGAAGAAAACCACTAATTTAATCAAAAGTTTTCCCAAATCAAACTTGGGATGTAATTAACCATAAGGGCTTGCCCCTATGGGATGTCTGTACCCCAGAAATAAATAAACCCCACTCAACCAAACATTGAGTGGGGGAATCTCTGTTAAGTAATTGTATATTTTATTATTGAGCCCATAAGGAAATGATATTTTTACCCTCCGGGGTAATATATTGTGTTCTTATGCCATGCCCGATTATAAAATATGCAATCCGTTCGAGGATACAAAAAAATTCTCCAACAGTATTACCCACCAACTTGGGAGACGGTCGGGTTCGTGGTTTTCTCTTTGTATTTTCGTTCTCCCTCGTCACCTCCCCCCATTCGTCTTCGTCGCTTTAAACGCTACCACCCAAATTTCCCTCCTCCTCCCCATAGTTAATTCCCCAAAATTATCTCCCACAACCGCCGACCACCAAACCTGATTCCCCTAACCCGTCAGCTCCAGTAATCCCACCGCCGGTTCAGCCCACTCCCTCTTCTCCCTTCAATTCCATTGCCTAATTGGGATTGGATCTTTTGGGGACAGATTTTTTTTAATTCAAATTTGTCTATTTGAAATTTAAAATCTTCTGTAAAATATCAAATCTATTTTAGGAAACTTCCTAAATTAAATCTATTTGAATTGGATTTAATTAAAAACTTTCCTCTCTACTAATCCCAATTAAGTAACCACAATTGAGTGCAATAATGGCTCCCCATAATTCCAGCTCTCTTCCACTAATGCTACCGACTATCTGAATTTGAATTAGGATTTATTTCCTAAGTACAGAATCCTATTTTAGGCAATTGATCCAAGCCACGTTAATTTCCCTCTAGCCGAATTTCCACCAGGCCTTTTCTGTTTGATTTATTCCAATAGGAAAGTCCTATTTTGGAAGCAAATCAAGCCTTTATTTTCCCTGCCTCTCTCCACCGCCTCTCATGCGGCAACTCTCCACCAAGACGTGAAGCCAGAAGTTTCCCCCTCCAAATTCCCTCCCTACTACACTTAAGTAAATCTGAAATTTTCTCAGATTTTGCTCCAAAATCTGAAATTGTTTCAGTTTTCTGAGAACCGAAACTTAGAGTTAATTTCATCTACACATACACGAGAAACTTCTTTCTCTTCGGCGACGTTCGAGACCATTAGCAAGATGGAAGCCATTGACGAACACTTCGAAGGCCTTGAGTGGAGGATCTCCACCTCTCCTTAGCAAAGGTTTCTCTTTCACTTGCATCTTATTTCTTTTAAAGTCTAAATTCTCATTGATGTGATTGTATTCGCGAAAGTCTCCTCCAAGTGCTCTTGTCAAGCTTAGTAATCATAGGGATTGAGCGTACTTTCTTTGCATCCTAAATCTCGTTGTTAGATTAGGGATTACTTTGAAGACTACTATTTTGTATTGTTTTATTTTTCTTATTTATTTTGAGAGTTCAAAACTCGGAACATGTGATTTAGCCTACGCAAAGTATCTCTTTATTTGTTTTATTCGTCGTTGAGAATTGCTAGTAATTTTAATCCAAAATTATTCTAATCTAAGAGTTGTGCAATGCCTAAATGAATCCACAAGCATCGCATCTAAGTAGTCCTGCATCAATTCTCTACTTCAGAAGTCTCGAGAAATGCCTTCCAGAATTTCTCCCTCTGGACATATCTAGAAGAGCCTTTGTACAACTTAACTGATTCCCAAGCTAAATAATATTACAGGAATTTTATTTTGCTATGAATCATAAGGGAATAGAATCAATGAAAAATTAAGCAAATCAAAACTTTCAATCAAGGTGATCATTAAATGGGGAAATCAACAAATTGGTTATGATTTTATTTTCTTCTGTAGAGCTGAATTTTGTGAATATAATTGTATGTAAACCCTAGCCACTCTTAAAATCATAACTATCCCTTTAACTAGGATGACAATCAGGAACCCCGAGTGATGCAGGACCCTATCCATCAAATGTTGCAAGAATCAATGGCGGAGGAAGAGCACTAGCAACAGTTTCCATGAAGGGAATGAAGACAACAATATCAAGACATTGGATTGAAGGTAGATATCCCATACTTTGAAGGTGGCTTGAATCCGGATGACTTCATAGACACGCAATGGAGTGCATCAAAGGCTACAAAAAAGTGTTAACCAATCAACAAGTAATGTTGGTGCCTATCAAGCTATAGAAGAATGTCTAAATGTAGTGAGAGAACCTTAAAAGAAAACTGAGAAGACAAAAGGAAGTTCTTCACGTGAAAAAAGATTAAGAAGAGTTGCAACGAAGGTACTTTCCCTCTAACTTTCATCAAGATGTTGTTCTTAAAACCCAAAACTTTAAACAGAAAAGGGACTTCGCTGGAGCATTCCACTGAATTTCGGTTGTTATGCTAAAGTATGACATGTCAAAATCAGCGGACATTACCATGCAAGATTCTTGGGTAGTTTGCAGCCCACAGTTGCCAATGTAATGCAACTTCAATAATATTGGACTATTTTTTATATTCTCAACGTGCAATAAGGGTAGAAAGATAACAACAATCTTCCAAGAATTTCCAACCAAGATCTATGCAAGAAACATACAAAGCCAACAATAAATGCCGTTAAGGGACGAATTATTTCCCACCCCTGAACATTTCCAATTGTTCCCCACCCCAAAATGTTCCATTTGATCAAACACAAGCTAAAAATAGAAGCAAATTAAGTACTTACACAACATTTCGGGTGTTGGGGTTCGACTATATCGCTTCTAATTACCCTGATCAATAAATCATTTACTCGTAGCACCTCAACAGGATGGTTATGAAGAAGAAATGTCAAAATCAGAAGGCGGGCACTTATTGCATACAACCGAAGATAAGTTGCTTATTGTCCGATGAGTGTTGAATGTAAAGATGATGATTAGCTAAACCACAATATTCTATACCCAGTGCACCATGCAAAGGAAGATATGCAAACATCATTTCAACTAAAATGCTGAAGAAATTGAACCTTCCAATGCATAATAATCCAAAATCTTACAAATGCATTTTTTCATTGGCAATTCCCAATTCAACCCTAGTAAATAACTAGAAAAAGTCTAGACATCTCTGTGATACATGTTTCTTTCTCATGAGAAACAGAAACTCATTTTCTCATCAACAAACAAAAATTAACAAAAATATATATTTTTCTCTTACTTTCTCCTCAACCAAACACGTGGAAGAAAATTAATTTCAATTCAATTGTTTTAGCTTTCAATTATATTTCATTTCATTCCCTATATTTCAATTCCATCAAACAAAACGGCGCCATAGAGAATTTTTACCCAAACACATTGGTCCGCCTATCAAACGGATTGGCAACATAACAAATTTTAGGTTGAGCAATATTTTCTTCTTTGGGAATCACAGGTTTACTCTTATTTTGTTTTCTTGTTAAAATATGTGCAACTACATATACAATCGGACAAGCACACAAGTTTGTGTGTTTTAGTAAGAGAAACTGTTATGACTTGCTGAAAAGAATTCACGAATACAATTACTAATGACAGCTATTTGTCAAATAAAACTACTGAACATGTAAAATATACTTGAAACCATGTGATATCCTTATAGAAACACAGAAATAATGTGACCTAACTTAGATGCATGAAAACACAGAAATACCCATGTACCTGCTGCAGATTTCAAAAAATCATGTGAACCCAAATTGTCGGTGCCATCATCAACTGAATGGCGATGCCATACCTCAATCAAGTGAAATCCATGTACCATGATAGCCTACAAAACAATTTTTTTTTAAAACATGCCAAAGCAGAATAAAAGTGATCAGCAAGCATGGTGCAGGAACATAAAATAATAAAAATTGCAAAAATTCATATAACAGCATCAATGTTAAAGAGAATTGAAATAAGAGGTAGTAGACTGCTGGTATATTTTCAACTGTTTCCTCCACCACCTAAGTATGATTTTAGAGGATTTAGAGCACTGGCAGTTTTTTAAAGATATTACATATAACAAAAATTTGACTATCAATGTTTCTTCCACAACAAGAATCAAATTCTCAGATAAGATTTTATACATCACATCCAAGGGCACGCATTGCTTTTAAGAAATCATACTATAGAAAAGAAAGTAAATATGATATTCTCCCATTTTGTTGTGCACATGACAAAAACTGTTTTGAAGTTCCTTTTTGCTGAAAATCTTCTATAACACCGAGAATATTAATTGTAAGATATCATTTTCTTAATCATCATCAACATTAGTAAAAATACTACGCAGCTAGACCCATGAAAATTCTAGTTTACTATATTTTCCAAGAAAAAATCTAAAATAATCTCCTAACTATTTGTATGTAGTCAATTTAACCCCAAAACATCACATTACTTCAATTTAATGCCTCGACTATGAAAAATTGATCCCAAATAAACACTCAGATAGAAATTGATGTAAATTAGGATACAAAATTAATCCCAATTTAGTCCTTCGACTATACAAAATTGATCCAATTTAGCCCATGAGGTATCATGTGGGGTCAATTTTGTATAGTCAAGCTATTAAATTGGAGAAATGCAATACTTCGAAAATAAATTAGCAGCATACAAATAGTTAGGGGACTATTTTGAGCTTTTTCCCTAAATTTTCCAGATGCCACATTCAAAAACTAACTTGAGCACTGCAGAAAACCTCAGATTTTGTTACATATATCTCAATTCTTTTGCCAAAAAAGACGGAAGAGAAACAAAGTTTCATCAAAATATAGCACAAAATTACTGAAGCTGCAGGACAAGAGAAAACTGGGCGTTCATACATGAGCTATAAAAGCATACAAACAAATAATTACCAGTGATGTCTCAAAAGCTATACTGAAAGGCTCAAAAAACAGCAGAAGAAATAAACTGGATCTGAAAGAAGTATATACCACCATGCACAGCCTTAGCCTGAAAATCAATAGCTGTAAAGTCATGTTTATCAAAAAAAATCTAAACTCTGTTAAATGGGAAATTTTCCAACAGAAAAAAAAAAAAAAAAAAACAAGCAAATTATGATGCTTATTCTCACGCAAACAGCCACATGGATATATAGTGCTTCGCTGACTCTAGATCAACTAAAATATTTTAGCCATCATAACAGGTCTTAAAGTATATTGGGTCATGCACCAATGCTCAAGTTTTGCATACCATTTAAATACTTAAAGCATGAACCTAAACTATGGTTTACAATTGCGCAATCGGACATTGAGGTGTTTTCTGTCCGTGAGACGAGGCATAAACCTCAAGGCATTTTGAGGCGTAAGCCAGAAAATGTAAAACTTACGTAAAGTCAAAATGAAGTTTTTTTATTTATAATAATCATACAATATATCAAAAGATGACTTAAGAAAAAAATTATCATATATATGAAACACAAAAATACACAAGACATAATGTGGAAAGTAATAAATTGCATAAAATATAATTGAATTCCAAGCATTACAATAATCAAACAATATAAAATTTAGTTCAACTTAAAATTATATCTTTCCCAATATCTTGCTCATCAACATATAAATCAAGAAAGAATTATTAATAGTATAGCAACTTAGAAGTCCTCAGTGTTGTCATCACTAAGAGGGTCTTCACATGAATCATTGTCATAATAAATTGCACTCTCCCTTGCCTCGTCACCTATGGAGTCCAATACCTTTCAATCTGCTTTTTCTTCCTCTATATTAATTATTTTCTTCTTTACTAAATGTTTTTCATCAATATAAGGATGAGTAATACTTCAAAGTAAATAAGTTTTAACAAAATATTTTATATACCATTTATGGTTTATTCTATTGATCCATGGGTTGTGGTGGATGTAAATGCTCTATTTCTATTACCATCAAAGAAATCAACATCCAAATCTTCCTCTTGTAATTCAAATGGTGTCAACTCCAATTAATCATCTACAAATCACTCATCATTTGTTGTCATATCCTCATAAATCAAAGGATCTTCATCATCATTCAACCATTTCTTCTTCAAGTTCCTGTCTTTAAGTCTCTTATCATACATGATGTATACTAAGGAATCCATCCTTAAGGTTGTCATATGATTTATCCTCTTTGTGTGCACTTATTATATGCGATCAAATTACGTTCACATCCAAATGAATAACACATTAATTCCAAAACCTTTACAGCAAAACGCTACAATTCTGGAGTATCATCACTAAATTGAATCAACCACTTAACTGAGATTTACATAAATAAGTGATGAATGAGTACATAATATATTAAAATAACAAATAAAATTACCTGGAGATCGCTTGGAAACAATGTCTTTTGCTTGTTGCAATACAAAAAAAAAAACATTTTTTATTCCTAAAGGTGTCAATTGCATGTCAGTATTTGATCTTTTAGTCGAATCAGCTATGAGTCAATACATGTAATGATATAATCTTGCTTTTCTCTTGGATTTGCTGACCTGTTTTCAGAATATTGATATTAAGGGTTCAGATAATAGCTCATTGCATGTAAGTGCTAATGAAGTTGTAGCTCCCACCTGTCATCAATGATATTCCAAATTTCTCTACAACTGTCCTCTTCTCCTCCAAATTTATGGGCAATTAGTTCATTTGCTTCATCCATAGCATTGTATATAAAGCCCATAGTAGGCTTCTTCTTAGCATCCACCATCCTCAGAACATGCACTAGTGTCCTAGTGGTTGTGACACTGTCAAAATTTATCATTTTAAACAATCTTACTAACCTCTTCCCCTTAAATTTCCTTGCACAAGTGCAACTTAACCACTATGTAGAGGTGAACAAAGACTCCAACATACTGCCTAGCCTCTAACATACTTTGCAAAGTCAAATAAGCGGTGACAAATCTGATTGTTGTAGGCATAATTATTTCTTTCTTTGAAAATTTTTTCATAAGTGTCAAAACCCAATAATGATTATAAATATATTTACATATCCACTTAGCCTTTGTCAGTACATTCTTATGTTGCGGAAGCTTCCCAAGCTTCTCAAGGATGAAAGATCTATACAATACGCTGCATATGAAGTCAAATATAAATGTTTCCTCTTGTTCATAAGTTTTTTGCTTGCAACCCTATAAACACTAGCATTATCCGTTACTAATTGAACAAACAAGTACCCTCCAGTCTCCTCAACAACACTATCAAGTAATCCAAAAAGATACTCTTTCACCTAATCAGATGTCTCAATTGACTTCAAAAATGCGGTGCTATAAAGGTTATTGATCATTATGTTTATCAAAATTTAGATCCACATCAAACCATCCATCAAACAAGATTGTATACTTGTTTGGATTCAAGTCCTCTTAATTTCCTCAATACTTCTCTCGGTTTATCCAACTCCTTCAAAATCCATGTCCTCAAATCATAAATGGATGGAGGTTTCAACCCTCTGTTATATGCTCTAATTGAACGAATCATGTTGTTTGGATGACTGGCTTCTATATAATTGCAATCAAAATCCTATTCAATTGATCTACTTTAGATGACTGGCTTTTATGAAATTGCAATCAAAATGTTAAAAAGGATAGATTATCTCGACTGAAATACAACACTTGATTTTCAATCCTACCTTTTATCGCCAAATCAAACCCTTAAATTTATAACAAAAAGAAATATGCCAAATAGTAATCAGGAATTGAACCCAAACAATCCAAAATATATCAAATTACTTTTAGTATAATTAAGAAGGAGAAAAAAAAAAACCCACTTAGATGATCTGCTTTAGATGATGCAATAGCAGCGAAGTCGAACAGCAGCGAACAAGTCAAAGGAGGCAAAGGAGCACGTGAAAGGAGAGAAATATGGCTACTGCCACATCGAGCAAAGGTCCTGTCATTACTTCCGAATTCCGATCTCACAGGAATAACGTCGTCGAATTGTCCTCACTTCCAATCAAACAAAAAAAGCATCATCGAACCTTACCTTACTTTCGATCGAACGGGAAATGTGATCAAAGAAGGCAAAGAGGCTTTTAGCGAATCGTTGAAAACTCTACCGTGTGTGTAGTGAAAAGTGAACAGAACGATGGGATGAACGTCAGGTTTAAAGCATAGATTTATGTTTTATTTTTATTTTTCTTTTACTCCTTATTTTGTGCCAACACCTCATAGAAATGAGGCAAGGCACCTCAAGGCGAGGTGTCCACCTCGATGCGTTTCGAGCGACAATTTCGCTGAGGCGCACCTCCAATTGCACAATTTTAAACAATGGCCCAACCAGAATATAGCAACTTCCAAAAGGGTATCTATCAAACAGCAAGATTTTAAACACACAAGTATACCAATTATTTAAGAATAAATCTCACTGTAGAGTATCTTGATGGCATGCTACCTCGATTATCATAAGTAATGGAAAAAAATCTGATTAACCATAAGCTAAAAAAGTTTTTAAGGCTCTCCCACAAGAAAATGTATCAAAAGTGAATAAAGATGTTTAATGGCAGTCAGAACTAATATTTTGAGAAAAAATGATTAACCAAAATTTCTAACAATAATATGGAATGTAGATTTTTATTCCATATTCCTGCAGCTTTTCCAGTTCTCATACAAAGTTCAGCAAGCATAAAACATACATATTTGGCTATTGCAACTATGACAAATTTTAAAAATAAACGCTTATAGGTTCAATTTTTCATAAGTGTTTCTAGGTGAATTCTTTCATTGGAATGCTAGGTCAATCATACTATTTTCCCTTTTGGTATCAACACCTAAGTTCCCTAGTTTATACAAATTCTTCCTGCAAGTATATGTACCAGAAAAATTAATTAAAAGAGGAAGATTGAACCGTAAGGAATCTTTAGATTCATCTTCTATACAGTTATGATATTCACCAGAAAAAGGAGCAGAGCATCAAAAGATCTTATTGAAGCTGAATTTTCTAAGTTACACATAGGATATCAAAGCAATGAAACTGGGTTTCCACAACACTTGCTAGTTGCCAAACATCCCAGTAAATGGCCATTTATACATTCAGTGCGCTGACATTTTCTCACCTATTGAGGGCACACTTCTTCAAGGAGAATAGAGAGCATTGCACAGATTAGCCAAGCAGAAATATTATAATCAATACAAGAAGCCATCACTTCACTCTAGTACTACCATATTAAACCACACTTAAGATACAGATATGCAATTAACAAACAGGAACAAAGATTAAAATAATGCAGTCATGAAGCCTTAAAGCATTCTAATTGCCCTCTCCAAAACTGCTCCCAACCAGAAGCTAGCATTGATGTAGCAAAATTGCAGTTCCAAGCTACTATAACTTCTGTTACTCTCATAATATTCTTCAGCTTCCAAAGCTCACTACAATGTTATTTGTTTAGGGTAATGCTTTGCAATGTTGTTTGCTACCCAGTTTCTTAAGAGAAAGGCAGAGTTGAGCCAATTTCTTGATGGTCGCAAGAACTAACGACAACCTGAATAACACCACGGCTGTCTGTTTTCAATTATTTGATTGAGCATAATAGACGTTTTTGGCATAATCATACAAATCATAAGTGCGATATCTAGCAAATTAAAATTGTGATTTAAAATATAACTACTAAATAATAGAGCAGCAAAGTGTTTAACCGGTCCAGCTGGTCCACACGGGACCGGCTCAGGCGGAACAGAGGTGGAAGAGTTCCGCCTCTCCTGTACACCGCTTGAACCGCAATAGCCAATTGAGCAGTTTAGGAAGGATTTTTTTAGGGAGTTAGGAATTTGAATGTAGGGACTGTTTAGATCTTTTGGATTGTATGCATTAAATAATTTGTTTTCCTAGGGTTAGGGCATCTTGAATTTGGCTGAATCTAAGATCTCTTAGGTTTTTTTTTTTTTTTTGACTCTAGTGGCGTCTAGAGATTTGGGAGGGATGGATCCTCCTTTCGAATAAAGAATCAATTATATCTTGGTATTTTCTTTCCGTTCTATTTGATTTCTTGCAATAAAATTGATGTTTTCTCTAGATTTTTGTAAACACCGGTTCATCCGGCCGGTTCAATTGAACCAACCGGTCCCCCCCTCATTCGTGAAACCGAGCAGGCGTCCGCGAAATCGATGGAGGAAGACGGGCGAATTCGTGAGAGAGCGTGAGGAGAATTCCATTTTTCCAATTTTAGCAAACGATTGCCTTCAAGAATAAGAAATAAAAATTCCTTTTCATTCCTACCGCTAAAGAAGTGATAAATTTGAAAAAAAATTTAACAAACGAGAGGAATGATCGAGGGAAAGAGGGAAGAATGTTTGTACTGAATTATTGTACCATCCGACTTTTAGTTCCTGCCTCGTTAAATCGAGCATTCGGGCCGGGTTGTGACATTTTCATTGGAGATTGGAAAACATTTCTTGTTGTTTCCTCGAGATTAATAAGAATTACATGAAATCTTCAAGTGTTCCCTATCAAATTGGTATCATAGCAATTTTTCTGGGCTGAAATAGAAGTCTTTATCGCTGAATTTTGTTGTGTTCCATATCTGATTGTGTTGCTTTTGCTAATTGGAGGCCAGAATTCGAATCAAACTTGCGGCTCTTGATATTAGAGCCTAAATCCAAGTTCCCATGGCAGGAAAAAAGGTAGAGGTGTTGGAAGGGAGATCAGACAATTGAAAACTGAAATTTCATATCTCCACGCTCAACTTTCATATGTCAAAATTCAAATTTCAACCATCCACGAGAAGATGGATGAAAATTTTTTTAGCCTGGGGGATGTTGAATAAGTTGTTTGAGGGTCAATCCAAAACAGCATTGTCAAAGACGAGGGCAGCCTCCGGCAACCCAAAAAGCGAGAAAAACTCTAATCCAATAAGGCAAATGGAAGATCATGAGGTGGAAACTCAAAAAGGAAAAGAGAGAATGTCACTCCTAGCCTATTCCTATGGAGGAGCAGGGTAGAGGGTATGGTGAGAAGCAGGAAGAGTTGGAGCATGAACAAAAAGGGTGCTGAATTTGAAAGGAGAGGGGCGGAATTTGTAATAGAAAGGGGTAATTATGACCGAATGAGGGCTGGAATTAAAAGGAGAGTGATTTATTATGATCCAAGGGGTGCTGAATTTGAAAGGAGACTGTGAGAATTTGATTTAAGATTTGGGTATGAGCATAGAAGGGATTATCGGGACACTAAGGGGAACCACCCCATTGAGAAATGAGAAATTAAGGAGGAAACAGAGGGAACGGAGGTGATCCGAGGGCTCTGTTTAAAATTGCGCAATTAGAGGCGCGCCTTGAGGTGCGCCTTTGCGCAATTCCTCCCAAAAACGCCTCATATCCTACGCAATTCCAAGTCTTTAAGAGGCGTACGCCTCACTGGGACTAAGGCGCGCCTCAGAGGCGCAATTGCGCAATTCCTGGTGAGGCATACGCCTCACTGGGATAGGGCCCACTCACTTAAAATGAACCCTTTTCTCTCCTTATACCCGAAAGCCTTCAGCAAACCCGACATTTCCCCCTCCCGCACGCTCCAGTTCGCGAAACAGAGATCCCACACGCCGTCGACCTCCTTCCCGCCGCTTCTCCCGCCGGCGCCGCCTTTCTCCGGCGAAGTGGAAACTTCCGGCCGCCCTCTAGGAGTACTCCACATTGGATTTTAGGTATTTTTATTAAGTTTAGGGTTATAATTTTCAAGTTTAAGAAAAACTAGGGTTTAGGTTTTTTTGATTTTTTTTTTTTTGTGTATTTGGTTTTTTGCTTTAGGAGACATGGTTAGAGGTAAAGAAAAGACGAATACGTCATTACGAAGGGATCCTTCTTGGAAGTATAGTGTACAAGTTGACATTGGCGGCGGAGAGAAGAGCTATGTTTATTTGAAATGTAATTTTTGCGATAAAGTGGTGAAGGGAGGTGTTACCCGCATGAAGGAACATCTATCATGCTCGCACAAAAATGTAGCACCCTGTGCAAAAGTGCCGGACAATGTGAAGGAAGAAATAAGTGCTTACATGAAGAAAACTACCACTGCTAAACACTTACAACAGGAGCAATTTGATGAAAGGGTCGAGC